>NC_057820.1:25477692-25778076 GCF_910594005.1 Cervus elaphus
CTCATCTATAAACAAAAATGTAAAACTCTTAACTAAACCTATAAAATCTTTATGCACTGAAGCTAGTAGGGTATTGAAAGACATATGCAATAACTAAATAGGTTTCACACCAGGAACATAGGCCTGAAGTACACATAAGTATACTGTACATATATGCAGGATACAAATTCACTCTCTAGAAATCTCTGTTGGAGGACTCCCCTTGCAGGTTGTGGATGTGTACATTTTCTGGTACATTTCTATGTGCCCACCAAGGGTAACACTGGAGCAAAGGCCAGCACAAGAGATGTGATGTAACCTGCTGCTGCTGCCTACTCACTTCAGTTGTGTCTGACTCTGCGCAACCCGATAGACTGTAGCCTGCCAAGCTCCTCTGTCCATGGGATTCTCTAGGCAAGAGTACTAGAGTGGGTTGCCATGCCCTTCTCCAGGGGATCTTCCCGACCCAGGGATCAAACCTGGGTCTTCTGCACTGCAGGCAGATTCTTTACCGTTGAACCACCAGGGAAGCCCAGTGATATGACTTAGGTTCACTCAATTAGAATTTGACGTCTGCCTTGTAGTTTCCTCTGACAACAGCGGTAGCGGTAGTTTTCACTTGGAAAAAAATAAAACTGACACATAAAGCATTTCAAAGGTTACTTGTCTGCAGGATTTGGTTCTGTTTCTTTGATGGGTTCTCTGCTGACTAGGAATTCATTGTCGGTTCGTGTGCGGTACACCCGGGCCTCACCCAGCTTCTGACGTGCGCGGTCCCCTCCAGCCTCGGTATAATTATGTGAAATCAGGGATGTGTGGTTGGCTGCAAAGCCAGGGGTAAGCAGTTCTCTTAAAAGCAAATCCTGAAAACAGACTGTCACTGCCCATCTGACATCATGTTTTGTAAGGCTTCCTGTCTAGAGAGCACACAACGCCACGGGCATTTTGTGGGGTTAAGAGGAGGCCTGATAGGTCTTACTCTCGGTGGAGCTTCCTCTCTATCTCCCAAAGCTCCAGCGGCAGCAGGTGAGTCTTGAGGGGTCGGGAGGGAAACACCTACCCTGAGATTTATTGATTTATGGACCTGAGGCTTAGTGAACCTTTTGGTGTCAGCTAGAGGGGAAGTCTTTCTGGTGGATGTGGCAACAGGAGATGGTCACTGGAATAAAGCAGAGTGTTTGTATCCTGGGGGTGGGCAACAGGCCCACTGGGGAAGGAAAACATTTTAAGATTTTTATATTTTTAAATTCCATACTTTTAAACTTGTTTTTCAGTGATTTCTATAATGTACATAAAAAATATGCAGTAGCACATGCTTAAAGATGGATACATAATTAAATGATATCTATATCTATACATTTATATGTATATGGTGCATGCTCAAAATTTTTTACTGATGAAATGTATGATAAAAAACAACAAGAAACAAGACCATGGTGGTATAAGTCTGTGAGGCAAGCGAGCCTGTTGATTTGCCTGCAAGGTCTCCAGTTTCTTCTCCCTAAAGCTCTCCCCCAGCAGTTTTGCTGAAGGGAAAAGGCAGAAATGGAATCAGCCAAGTTTGTGGCTGCGAAAGACTTCTTCATACATTTCTTTGTTATTCAAGCTTGAAATGGTAAGACTAGGTCATTATATGTTTTCCCCTTTCCCAAACCTGTAGAGGAGCGTCTAGTTTAGCAGAAGCGCTGAAGGAACCCAAACAACCCCATACCTACAAGACGTTTTAAAAATTAGGATCTACTGGATAAAAGGGACATTTTACTTAGACTGTTTACTTTCCTAAAGTCACTCCAGCCATGCTTTAAAAACAAAATTTATCAGAGCAGGTAATTTAAACATGTATTGTTTATTTTGTAGCTTGTGTGTGTGTACCTAGTCGCTCAGTCCTGCCCAACTCTTGGGACCCCACAGACTGTAGCCTGCCAGGCTCCTCTGTCCATGGGATTCTCCAGACAAGGATAATGGAATGGGTTGCCATTTCCTGCTCCAGGGGATCTTCCCGACCCAGGAAAGAAACCCAGGTCTCCTGTATGGCAGGCAGTCTCTTTACCAACTGAACTGTGAAGGAAGCCCCTTGTAGCTTGTTGGGAAGGTCAAACAGCACAGTAATGAGAGCTTAGTGAGGGTTAGTTTTATTATGACTGTTTTTTTAATTATTATTTAAATTTTTTTATCGTTATGACAGAACTCCCACTTGGCCTAACTTTCTTGAGGTGGTTCTCTGGATTTCTGGAAGCTATTTGGGACCCTGAGAAATGTATTCTCTGAATACATTCTCTGAGAAATGTATTCCCTTTCTCCAGGCAGTTCTGGCTTCACTTCTCATTGTCCCTGACCAAACATGAGTGCTTAATTCTCCTCTGACATGGAGCATTCTTAATAAGCAGATTGGGCCAGGTTGCTTTACCTTCATAAGGGCCCAGTATAACTGGCAGACCTGACAAGCCTTCAGTAAAAAGATACTAACTTTCATCTCTTTGTCCCTGTCACCTTGCACGGTAAATGTTTGTTGGATTGAACCGAATATTAGGAGAGGCAGTAACTTAAGTCAAAGGAATGATTATTTAAAGGTGGAATATCAGATGATATCATAGGGAGGGACAGAGAGCTCATCTCTGTGGGTTAATATTCCTCAGACAGAGAATCAGCTTAATCAGCCTCCATAAAGTCAGTCCAGCTGTCCTTCGTTAATACAGAAGGCTGAGTGGTAGGTGGGGAATGGCCCATTCTGGGGAGTGCTGGTCCGGGGTGTGTTGGGGGAAGATGCATGGGAAGAGAAAAGCAGACAGTATCATTGTGCATGACAGGCAGGTGGCTCCCAGGTGCAGAGGTATCCCAGCACCTGGAACTGTACCACACTAGAACCAAGGGCCTTAAAGAGCGAGTCTTGGGAGCAGTACAGTGGGCTTGTGTCTTAGCTTGGGCTCCATAACAAAACACCATGGACTGGGCGGACTGAGAATCAGGCATTTGTGTCTCACCGTTCTGGAGACTGAGGATGGTCAGGTGCCAGCAGGTCAGGTTCTGGGGAGCCCTTGCTTCTTAGCTGGCAGGCAGCCCCCTTCTTACTGGGTCTTCACACGACAGAGACACAGGGAAAGAGAAGCATGCAACCTCTCTGAGCTCTTCTTGAGGACCCGAATCATACCAAGGGCTTCCCCTTGTGGCTCAGGCTGTAAAGAACCTGCCTACAGAGACCTGGGTTTGATCCCTGGATTGGGAAGATCCCCTGAGAAGGAGAAGGAAATCACTACCCACTCCAGTATTCTTGCCTGGGAAACCCCGTGGACAGAGGAGCCTGGCAGGGTACAGTCCATGGGGTCACAAAGAGTTGGACAGGACTGAAGGAATAACACTCATCTTATCTTGAGGATCCCAGCTTTGTGACTTACTTATCTAAACTTATCTAAACTTACTTATCTCTAAGCTTATCTAAACTTACTTATCTCCCAAAGGCCAACCTGTAGCTATTATCACAGAACACAAAGTTTGTCAGCTCTGTGGCTTCCAGGCAGACTGCCATGAATACAATAGGCTCTTGCCTGCATGTGGCAGGCAGTTTGGCCACTGGAATTGCGGTTTTCCAAAATGATGGATGACCCCCTGGGAAAATTCCAAATAAAGTTCAATTTTGCCAGGATCTACCTGAGAACCACAGCTTTAGGCTGTCTTGACAAAACGATTGTGTAAATGGTGAGATATTCAGGCATGCCCATTACCCTGTCCAACTCCAAAGAACCAAGTAAGAAACAGGCATGGGGATCAGAAAAAATCAGCTGGAATCAGACAGACATTCAAACCCTGCTCTGCCACCTCCTTTGGTGTGACCTTGGAGAACTTATTAACCTTTGTAATCTTGACTTCCTCTTGTACAACATGTGCATATAAAATACCCTCCTGATGCAGTCACTGAAAGGATCAAATGAAATAATATGTGAAAAGCACACTACACGGGACCTGGAGTATAGAAAGTTCTCAAGAAAGGATTTTTGGGGTGGGACTTCCCTGGTGGCTCAGTGGATAAGACTCTGCCTGCCAATGCAGGGGACACGAGTTCGATCCCTGGTCCGGGAAGATTCCACATGTTGCGGAGCAACTAAACATGCACACCACAACTATTGAAGCCCATGTGCCCAGGGCCTGTGCTCCAGGAACAAGAGAAGCCACTGCAAGGAGAAGCCCTCCCACTGCAACTAGAGAGTAGCTCCCTTGCAGAAACTAGAGAAAGCCACACGTAGCAAAAAGACCCAGTGCAACCAAAAATAAATAAATAAAAAGGATTTGGGGATGACAGGTAGGCAGGAAATAGGGAAGGGAAAAAAATCCATTTTCCTTTACTCATTTTAGGATCTCCAGTTGCAACCCTGGCAGACTGACAAAGACAGATAAACAAGAGAAAAACAAGCAGAAGTTTGTTAACATGTGCACAAGGGAGCACCCAGCAATGGGAAACCTAAAAGGTGTTGTTAGAACTTGGGCTCATAGCCTATCTTGTGCTAAAACAAAGGAAAGTGATTTGGGGCTTCTGAGTGGGAGGGGACAAGTTATGCGTGTCAAGAAGCAGCCAGGATCTCGGCAGTGTCCAATGCTTAGCCAGAACCTGATTTTCTAGGACCCATGCGGCCATTAGGTTGCTTTAATTATTTTTCAATCTTGAAAGATTCATCTTCTGATCTAGACAGCTGTGCAAGGCGCTGTTCAGGTGAAACTCACTCTGAGCTGCATCCAGTTTATAGATCCTCTTTATGCCATTTCCCTAGTGGCTCAGACAGTTAAGAATCTTCCTGCATGAAGGAAGACCTGGTTCCATTCCTGGGTCAGGAAGATCCCCTGGAGAAGGGAATGGCAACCCACTCCAGTATTCTTGCCTGGAAAATTCCATGGACAGAGGAGCCTGGCAGGCTCCAGGCCGTGGGGTTATTGTAGGAAGGGGGCGCCCCTCTCCAGGGCCCCAAGAGCGGGCTCTTGTCTAACACTCGGAAAAGAATTGTCCAAGGAGACACATGCTGACAAAACAAGAGACTTTATTGGAAGAAGGCACAGGGGCAGAGAGCAAGAGGGTAAGGGAACCCAGGAGAGCCGCTCAGCCACGTGGCTCGAAGTCTCGGGTTTTATGGGGATGGGATTAGTTTCCGGGTTGTCTTTGGCCAATCATTCTGACTCAGCATCCTTCCTGGTGGCGCACGCATCGTTTATTAGTTCCGTATTCCTTCCCAGGACCTCCTGTTATAAAATGACTCATGTGAATGGTTACTAGGGAGCCTGGCCAGGGTGGACGGTTTCAGTCCGGGTGCTTCCCCTAACAGGGTCACAAAGAGTCAGACATGACTGAGCAACTAACCCAAGGGATAAAGCAGTAAGTAATGGAGGCAGAAATCCACTCCTTTTATTTCGTCTCTTGAACAGACTAAAAATTCTACGCAGCCAGGCCTCTATTTTATTTATCTATCTCTCTGTTTGCTGCCCAGCTCAGAGCATGGTAATAATAATAAAAGCTAAAAACATATAGAGGGCTGCCGTGTTCCTGTACTATTTTAAATGCATCATACGAACTTCCTCATTTGAATTTCATAATGACCCTTGAAATAGCTTTTAATATTATCTCCGTTTTATAGATGAGAAAAATAAGGCACAAAGAGGTTAAATAATTTGTCCCAGGTCTCACAGCTAGCAAGTGTTTCAAAGTGAGGATTTCACACCCCACCTGCTCTAGTACCTTGTGCTCACGGTACATGGTCACTGTTAAATAAAGACTGATCAAAACATCATCTGTGTATACACACAGTTGTGTTCATTTACATGAATAAAAAAGTTTCCCTTGTGCTTTCAGCCACTCAGCATGGCGAAGCATGTGAGTCTTCTGGTCTTTCTCCACGGAGTTCTCACATTTCAGATGGTGAGTAGCCACTGATGTCTTCACATTTCTTTCCCTTCCAGGTCATCTAGATTTACCTATAGGAACACAAAGGCAGGTGAGATCTAGATTTCTCATGCTCTGGACGTAAGAGTGACTATATTAATTCTTCCCCCGTCCCCCCATTCTCCACCCTTTTATATCCATTCTCTCTTTCAAGAAAGGATCTAAATTCATTTATGCTAAATTGAAAGCAACCAAGGGTAACTTGCATGCGTGCTCAGCTGCTTCAGTCATGTCCAACTCTGTGTGACCCCATGGACTGTATGTAGCCTGCCAGGCGCCTCTGTCCATGGGATTCTCCAGGCAAGAAAACTGGAGTGGGTTGCCATGCCTTCCACCAGGAAATCTTTCCAACCCAGGGATTGAATCTGTGCCTCCTGCATCTC
Source organism: Cervus elaphus (assembly GCF_910594005.1). Taxonomy (NCBI): domain Eukaryota; kingdom Metazoa; phylum Chordata; class Mammalia; order Artiodactyla; family Cervidae; genus Cervus; species Cervus elaphus. Next base: position 25,483,975 of record NC_057820.1, read on the forward strand.
CTGCAATGCAGGCAGATTCTTTACTGCTGAGTCACCAGGGAAGCCCTAAGAGTAATTTAGGTATCCATATGAAGAAAGTTGGAGAAGGAAATGGCAACCCACTCCAGTGTTCTTGCCTGGAGAATCCCAGGGACGGGAGCCTGGTGGGCTTCCATCTCTGGGGTCGCACAGAGTCGGACACGACTGATGTGACTTAGCAGTAGTAGCGTGATGAAAGTGAAAGAGGAGAGTGAAAAGTTGGCTTAAAGCTCAAGATTCAGAAAATTAAGATCATGGCATCTGGTCCCATCACTTCATGGCAAATAGATGGGGAAACAGTGGGAACAGTGGCTGGCTTTATTTTTTTGGGCTCCAAAATCACTGCAGATGGTGATGACAGCCATGAAATTAACAGATACTTACTCCTTGGAAGGAAAGTTATGACCAACCTAGACAGCATATTAAAAAGCAAGAGACATTACTTTGCCAACAAAGGTCTGACTAGTCAAGGCTATGGTTTTTCCAGTAGTCATGTATGGATGTGAGAGTTGGACTATAAAGAAAGCTGAGTGCTGAAGAATTGATGCTTTTGAACTGTGGTGTTGGAGAAGACTCTTGAGAGTCCCTTGGACTGTAAGGAGATGCAACCAGTCCATCCTAAAGGAGATCAGTCCTGGGTGTTCATTGGAAGGACTGGTGCTGAAGCTGAAACTCCAATACTTTGGCTACCTGATGCGAAGAGCTGACTCATTTGAAAAGACCCTGATGCTGAGAAAGATTGAGGGCAGGAGGAGAAGGGGGACAACAGAGGATGAGATGGTTGGATGGCATCACTGACTCAATGGGCATGAGTTTGGGTGAACTCCGGGAGTTGGTGATGGACAGGGAGGCCTGGTGTGCTGCAGTTCATGGGGTTGCAGAGTCGGACACAACTGAGTGAATGACCTGAGCTGAACTGAAATGTTCAGAAGTGATGTTTAAGTTACTGACTCCAAGGCATGAAGAGAGACTAACTTGGATAAAGGGAAGGTCTTTCTGCTCAAGAATAGCTCCACAACACATTCTACCTAAAAAATATTTAGGTTTTTGTTGAAGACTCAGAGAAGAGCCCATGGGCACAGAGGCAGAAGAAAAAGGAGAGCAACGGAGAGCTGACTCCGTCTCCACTGTTGCTGCTTACTTCCTCTGAAATATTCTTTCCCTTCAACCTGCCCCAGAGCCGCCCTCCTCCCCATCCCCAAACCCTTAACTGCTAGTCATCCCTGGGAGTGTGGTTTCAACAGCACTTCCCTGATCCTCCCTCCCCATCCCCAGTCTAGTCAAATCACCCCAGGCTCACTTGCACTCCTGGCAGTTCTTTGTAGCACTTCTAACAGTCCTGACTGAATAATCCATGTTGTACTTAGTTGTTTGATGTGTGTCTTCCCTACTATAATTTATGTTCCCAAGGATGGGGACTCTGTCTTGCTCAATACTGTGACCCCCGTGGGGCAACATAGTGGGTGCTCAATAAAGGTGTGAGTCATGAGTGTTGAATGAGCCTGCCAGTATTGATGGTGGTGCCCTGGAACTTGGTGAGCAAGTGTGAATCTTCTTCCTGTGCCTCTGTCTGCCTTCGGTAGGACCTGTCCCGGAAGCACCAGTCTTGTAAGGCATGTGAGCAGGGCAGGAAGTAGACACCATCTGAAGCCGGGATGGGGTTCAAGTCCCCACTGCATCACTCACCAGGAAACTGGGCAAGCCTCCCAGTTTCATCATTTTTGAAATGAACTGCCTTGAAAATCAAAGACGATCACACACGTGTGTGCCATAAGGCACCTTGTAAACATTGCCCTCTGTGGGGATTCATTTGTGTTGTGTGGTGTGAAGCCAGGTCTGCTCAAAGACTAAAGGTCCTCGTGTGGAATTCCAGGTACCTTACAGGCAGGTAGGTAGAGTCAGGTGATAAGAAAGTGTCTTCTCAGTGCCCCAAATCATACTGAATTTGTGGCCACTAACATGAGGCTTGTCGAGAAGAAAACATCCTAAGAACAAAGGCAGAGTAAGGACAAATTGTGAAAGATTGAAATTTAGTGACAATCTGGCTAGTGCGTCTATTCCAGTTATTGTCACTTTGCCTTTGTTTTATTTTTTTAATTCTATTTATTAATTTTTGGCTGTGCAGGGTCTTTGCTGCACAGGCTTTTCTCTAGTTGCAGTGAGTGGGGTTAACTCTTTGTTGCGGAGCACAGGCTTTAGGGTGCAGGAATTTCAGCAGTTGCAGCATGTGGGCTCAGAAGTTACGATGCCTGGGCTCTGGAGCACAGGTCAACGGTTGTGGCGCAGGGGCTCTCTTGCTCTGAGGCGTGTGGGATCTTCAAGGACTGGGGATAGAACCCTCGTCTCCTGCTACAGCAGGTGGATTCTTTACCACTGAGCCACCAGGGTTGCCCTGCCTTTGACTGTTTTAGACCACTGGAGAGAGAGAAGTTAACTTGCACAAACCTGATAGTAATGTAATTAAATCCTGTGCATAGAAATGAGAACTGTCTGGTAGGACACAATTGATTATTGCCTGTGGACATTGACCAGTTGGGCCCATTTTGCACTATCTGTAAATTCATTTCAGTTTCCCTTATCTGAGCAGAAATGTGTGGTATTGAGCTCTCTTTTAAACTGTTGTAACAGCTTGCCAGTGCCCCCATTAATTAATGAATTAAATATAATCCTTGACACTTGTTCCTTTTATGTTTGTGTAAGAATCATGGCTACATTCTCTTTTTTTAGTGAAAGTGAGTCACTCGGTCGTGTCTGACTCTTTGTGACCTATGGACTATACAGTTTGATCCCTGGGTCCAGAAGATCCCCTGGAGAAGGAAATGGCTTCTCCCACTTCAGCGGGAAGGAGAGACCCACTCCAGTATTTTTGCATGGAGAATTCCACGGACAGAGGAGCCTGGTAGGCTATAGTCCATGGGGTTACAAAGAGCTGGACGTGACTGAAGCGACTTAGCACACACACACACAAATTCTCTCACACAACACTCTGGACTTCCCTGGCAGTCCAGGGGTTAAAACTCCATGCATCCAATGCAGGGGGTATGGGTTTGATCCCTGGTTGGGGAACTAAAATCCCACGTGCTGCGTGTTGCTGCCAAAAAGTAAAAATTATTTAAAAAGAAAGAAAACCACCATGTGAATCCATTATAATAACGTTTTTAACGTTTACAAAGTCAGAACATTAAAGATCACCTCAGCATCTTAAACACTGCTTATTCTGATTTTGTTTTCTAGTCACTTCTGTTTCATCAGCCATGCATAAAATGCTTTTTCCTTTTCTAGCATTTTGTGGATCATTTTCAAAGTTTTAAAATATATGTATCTGTGAAATATTTGGAAAGGAAGCCATAGACCAAAAGAACAAAAGGGGTTCTAAGACAACTGCATTTTTCTGTTTACAGAAAGGGGTGCTTGGTTTGTCCGAAGAGAGCAGTGACAGCAATCCTGGATACAGAAAAAGCTACTATATAGTTCCAGTGCTGGTAAGTCAGGGGCATTTATGTTTCCTGAAAGAATTAAGTTACTTTGGATCAATGTGTCTCAACAGCAGCACTTTTGGGGCTGGATAATTCTTTGTTGCTGGGCTGTGCTGTGCATTGTAAGATGTTTAGCCAGCATCCCTGACCTGTCCCCTCTAGATGCCACTACCACCCTTATCCTCTATATGGGACAATCAACAATGTCTCCAGACATTGCCAAATGTCCCCTGGAGGGCAGAATTTCTCCCAGGCTACAATCCTTGTTTTAGATCACTTACAAGAGAAGCCCGTAGCTGAATTGTAGAAACAGCACACTGCTAATATCTGAGGGACTGGTAAAATATGAAGGTGTTTAAATTTTTCAAACTTCTTGTGTACTGAACCCAGATAGAAATGTTTTAGATTCAGAGAGAACAGATTTTTTTTTTTCTTATCATATTCTTCTATCATATCAGAGAAATTCTATACTGGGAATTTTAGTTTAGAAGATATAAAGTTGAAACTATTTCAATTCCAATATCATCCTGAAGGAAATCCTAAGTCTACAAATAACAGCTACATCAGGAAAATATTTAACCATTTAGGACATAATGACTAGGATGTTGGTAGGCCACCTAAAAAACTCTGTGGCTCCCTCAGCAAGAAAGACCAACAGAACTTGGGCTCAGTAAAAACTATGTGAGAGTTCCCTGGTGGTCCTGTGGTTGAAAATCAGTCTTCCAATGCAGGGGATGTGGGTTTGTTTCCTTATGGGGAACTAAGATCCCACATGCCATGGAGTAACTAAGCCATGGGCTACAACTACAGAAAGCCCACACACTGCAATGAAGACCCCGTGGAGCCAAAATACAAAAAGAAAGAAAAGGTTTGACCTATTTGTATTTTTCTTGCGGCACTTTACCATTCTAATAGGAAACTGGTGACAAAAAATAGGTCAATGGAGACGAGACAAGAAAGACACAAAATATTAGACCAAATTAAAGGGCACCGATTGGTGAAGGGGTTTGTAGAATATAGCACAGTAGTGCCAAAAGGATGTCTTTGTTGAAAATGTCCTACCGTTTTGACACACTAATAATAAAGGGGAGAGAAAAAATAAAAAATAAAATAAAGGGGAGAAAAAATGAAAGGACAGAAAATATCTGGCCCATTGTTAACTGTTTGGTCAAAGCACCAGCATGGACCTGACTTGGGCCATGGGTGGCAGAGACCAGGCTACAGCAGGGATCTAAGGACACTTTAGAACCTTTCTCCTTGCGGACGTTGACATGGACCTGTCCTCAGGACTTGCTTCCTTATGCTCAATGTTTGTATCTCTGGGGACAGATGGCATTTAAACCTAGGCAAATCAGGCAAAAGTCAAACCAGTTTCCCAGTTTAGCCCTACTTCAACCACACCTACCTGTTGCAAGTCACCCCAGTCTCAGACGCCCTCTTCATCTCCTGCAGAAGCCATACATGCACTGTGTGTGTTTTAGCCACCAAGTCGTGTCTGACTCTTTGCGACTCCATGAACTGTAGCCCTCCAGGCTCCTCTGTCCATGAGATTTTCCAGGCAAGAATACTGGAGTGGGTAGCCATTCCCTTCTTCAGGGTATCTTCCTGACCCAGGGATCGACCCCCCTGGTCTCCTTTATTGCAGGCAGATTCTTTCCCATGAGCCAATTCTTATGCACTTCTCCTTCCAAAAAAAAAAAAAAGTTCTTTTAGGCCAAAACGGTCAATTTGCACAGAGCGGCCTGTATATTCCAGCCAGGAAGTGTCTTATCTAACTTGGTCTCTCCGTCCTCCTTACAGCCAATTCAAAGACTGATGGAGCAACCAGAGTTTGCTTACAACAGGGAGACAGCGCCCTTGCTAGCTTTGTGGCCATCCAGTATTTTTGGAGCACCAGATGGAATTAAGCCCAGAGTCAGCATGGTGGCACGTGTCCAGCTTCAGCCAGTGCCCGTCATTTCCAGACCGAGCGCGTCCACCGGGGCCCCTTCCTTGTCTGGGAGCACAGCTGTGAGCGGCGCTGTCCTCACACCCTCCGCCCAGCCCAAGACCTCGGAGGGGAACAGAGAGGCCTCCGCACCTGGGAACTTGGGGACCTACTGTGACATGTCAACCAGGTTTTCCCCGACACCCCAAGTTCTGACAACTCCAGGTCTCCCCACAGAGGGCGCACATCACAGCACCAGCTCCCCCACCTCCTCTACAACTAAGGAGCCCCGAGGAGACATGTAAGCTGAAGTCTGGGAGAAGGCCGGGCCCCACGTCTGCAGGGGCTGCTACCTGTGTGGAAGCTACTTTCAAGGGAAGTGGGCAAAGCTCAGGTGGTCCCGGTCACAGCCAATCACCCCCAGGGATGTATCCTGTGAACCTATTTTTATTACAGAATTCACCTCAATCACCAACTCCTGTAGAAACGAAGTTCCAGAAGGAAGCTCCATAGAACCAGGAAAGCAGCATAGTCTTTGAGGCAATTTCTCAGTTACATAGAAATAAAACAGCACAACTTTTAAACCATCTCTGAGCTATTTATTTATTTATTTATTTTAAGTCAATTGCAGGCAAAAGTGGGAAGCCATAGGAATTTGCCATCTGCCACCCTGTCCTATCTCTTTCTTTTTGCTTCTTTTTCCTGCCTGAGGGATTGGAATCTCCTGTTCTCAGATTGTCTCTACCACATCTGGAAACATTCTGATGTTGGTAATTTACGATTTTAATTCCTATAGTACTCTTTAGATTATTGAGATGATCTTGATGTCATTGTTTTCCAACATTTGAAATCTGGCCTCCAAAGAAAAGGAGAAAGCCCCGGATGATAACAAATGGAATAATTCTAAATCGCAGAATTCTTAAAAGCCTCAGAAAACTACGTACGGTTCTGGCAGGAAATTTTTAAAAAATACATTAGTTTTCTTCTCAGTTAAATCAGAGTCTCCTTCAAGTGGAAATAGCTGTGTTGACAAAGTATCTTCAGAGAGTGAACTGGGGGACTTCCCTGGTGTTCCAGTGGCTAAGACTCCACACTACCAATGCAGGGGCCCCGGTTGGATCCTTGGTCAAGGAACTAGATCCCGTGTGCGCTCAGTTGCTCAGTCGTGTCTGACTCTGCAACCCCATGGACCGTAGCCTGCCAGGCTCTTCTGTCTGTGAGATTTCCCAGGCAAGAATACTGGAGTGGGTTATCATTTCCTTCTCCAGGGAATCTTCCTGACTCAGGGATCAAACCTGCGTCTCCTGTGTCTCCTGCATTGGCAGGAGGATTTTTTTTTTTTACTGCTGAGCCACATGGGAAGCCCTCTAGATTAGGAAATCTACCTAGATCCCACATACCACAACTGAAGATCACACATGCAATGAAGACTGAAGATCCCAAGGGCCACAACTGAGACCCAGTGCAGCCAAATAAATGAATAAATATTTTTTTAAAAACTACTGTATTTAAAAAAGAGAGAGAGAGAGAGAATTGGTAGAGATGACAAAGGAATAGTGAACATGAGTTAGAAACTAAACTATGCCAACTGTGCTGCTGCTGCTGCTAGGTCGCTTCAGTCATGTCCAACTCTGTGCGACCCCATAGATGGCAGCCCACCAGGCTCCCCCATCCCTGGGATTCTCCAGGCAAGAACGCTGGAGAGGGTTGCCATTTCCTTCTCCAACGCACGAAAGTGAAAAGTGAAAGTGAAGTCGCTCAGTCGTGTCCGACTCTTAGCGACCGCATGGACTACAGCCTACCAGGCTCCTCCGTCCATGGGATTCTCCTGGCAAGAGTACTGGAGTGGGGTACCATTGCCTTCTCCAATGCCAACTGTGCAGATGACTGTAATTGAAAAGCTGCAACAACGACTACAATTTGATTACGGTACAACTGACAGAGATTCACTCAAAGATTTTAGCGGTGCTTGTGTGCAACAAATGAAATAAAAAACTTAAGAGCTGACTCAAAGGAAGAAGCTCACCTATTCAATGAGACAGACGTTGATCTTCTGTTAGCCAACTTCTGTTGTCTAAACCAAAGATAAAATTATCCTGTTTAGCCAAGGTTGAAAGGACAAACCATATGACTGGAGAAACCATATGGTAGAAACCTTCCTATGAACTGATTGCACAAATCTGGAAACTGGAAGAAAGAAGAATGATGTTAAACCCATCAAAAGTGAGGATTTGGTCATTAAAAGTTAATAAATGATCAAGCAGCTTTTTGTAGGCTTAGAGCAGTGGTGTGCTGGCAGATGTTTAACAACTGGCTTTATGGGGGGATTAAACTCCAAATTGTGGTTTTTAACCTGACCTCACTAAATACAGAGTTGGAAAGAGGTGGGCAGTAGGACACCATCTACAGTGTTGCCTAGATACAGATAGATGTATGTGAGTGCGTGCTCAGTCACTTCAGCTGTGTCTGACTCTTTGCAACCGCATGGACCATAGCCCACCAGGTTCCTCTGTCCATGGAATTCTCCAGGTAAGAATACCACAGTGGGTTGCCATGCCCCCTCCAGGGGATCTTCCTGGCCCAGGGATTGAACTGGGTCTCCTGCACTGCAGGCAGATTCTTTACCACTGAGCCACAGGGGAAGTCCCATACAGATAGATAGAATCAGCATAAACAACCTCAAGAGCACAGACAATAGTATAGTAAAATAATTAGGAAGTGTTGGGTTGAGTTTGGAGTACTTATTACCTATGTTTTTAGCATAATTTATTTAATTGTAAATTTATGTAAGTCAATTTTTAGTAATAGCCATGCTTAAAAACCAGTTCACAAAATCCCTGAAAAATTAGCAAGCAGCTCCAGCACACCATCAGGGATGAAGATTAAATCAGAAGACAAAAGGAAGCAGACACAAGGAAATCTTGCCATGCCAGAATGACTATATTATTGTGTTTCTAGATGTAACTCGAGAACATTAAAAGAAGATGAAAAATGAAAGTGGGAAATAGACGTCCTGGTGCTTACAGTTGTAAAGTACCACAGGAACTTTTCTACACTGTACTGCAGGTAGGAAGCATGTGCATTAATAAAGAATCCAGAGGAAGAAAGTACAGAGAAATACTCAAAGAGATGGGGCTGTGCTAGAATGGGATGAAGAAATAGAAGGAAAGGAAGAAAAGCATGCAGCTGGGGAAAAACAGAGCAACTTGAGAGATTTAATATGGCCTTTCTGTAATTTGGAATAAATTTTTGTATTTTGGGGTCTTAGACAACACAGAAGCTCTTGCAGTGAAAAACCTGCTGACTCACAAGGGAGATTGAGAGGAGAAAATGTCTTCAAAATCAAATTTAAGGAGCTGGGAAGCAATAGCTTTCTTCTTCCACAGCAATCTCCCACTCTGAAAATAGGTGAGCATTTGATAAGGATCAGGATGCACTCCCCTGTCCCCACATGCCAAGGATGCCACTTTGGCACAAGGATTATTTTGAGCTGAAGGCAATTGAGAATCAACAGCTACAGGGAAGTCCTCTGCCTTCCCCTTCCCCTTACCTGCCTGAAAGCAAGCTATACATTTCCCTTTAGGATGGTGTGCCCCCACTGTACTGGGAAGAGAAGAGCATTCTTTTTTTTTTTTTTTTGAGAAGAGCATTCTTATCATCAGAGACTGGGAGTCAGCACTGTGACGAGTTTACGTAAGCAGACTTTACTGAAATAACCCTGTCTTCCATTTGTTGTTGTTAGTAGTGGTCAGTTGCTAAGTTGTGTTCATCTCTTTGCAGTCCCATGGACTGCAGCACGCCAGGGTTCCCTGTCCACTATCTCCTGGAGTTTGCTCAAGTTCATGTTCATTGAGTCAATGATGCTATCTAACCATCTTATCCTCTGCTGTTGCTGTTTTTGCCTTCAGTCTTTCCCAGAATCTTCCACTAGTTCTTCTATAAATTTCCTAGTCACTTCTCCATAATTTATCTTCCTTTGAACTTCAAATCCCCTTTCCTTTGTTAAAAATGGTATATAAGTCCCCAAGTCTAGCCACTTTAACTTTTCTGTGAACTCCTGTGCATATAAAAAACCCAGTAAATTCAGGGACTTCTCTGGTGGTCCAGTGGTTAAGACTCCACACTCCCAACTCAGGGAACATGGGTTCCATCCCTGGTCAGGGAACAAAGATCAAACATGCCATGCAGCAGTGCCAAAACCCCCTCAAAACTAATATGTTTGTATTTCTTTCTCTCCTGTTACCCTGTCTTTTGTCAGTTAAATTCACAGACCCCATTCACTAAACAAACCTAACAGGGTATCGAAAGCTTTTGCTACTCTACACGTTAATGGTAACTCAGTGTCTTTCAAAGTTTGTCTAAAAGCTTAAGTGTGCTTGGGCACAAGCTTAGAAATTGAGCCTACTGTTAATGGCTTGTGTATCCAATTGCCTTTAATGGAGATAAAATGGCCGTTAAGATCTTTTTCAATTCCTTAGGTATTTGATGAAAATTTTGCGATTAGTGTAGCAAGAGCTTTTGGTTTTGAAGTCCGTGAAGCCATAATTTGACTTTAAGCAGGTGTTTACTTTCTGAGGTGGTAGATTAGATGAGTTATGTCTGTTTCTTATGAACACTTGAAATTTTTTTTTTCATGTTTAGCATCATTTGAAAGTGAGTTATTTATTGTTCCCTCCCAAATGGGTGATCTGTCTCCAGCACATCACACACATACATGAGAGAAAACTTAAAAACTCAAAAAGAAGGAAACTCTGAGAACAAATGTTTTAAAAAGCCAAGGAGTCCTTAAGTTTATTAAATGGCATTTTAGCCCATAGAGAACTTTTTGATTCAAGGAGGTAAAGTTAGTGGACAGCAAACACAAATGAACCATATAGATCCACATTACTCCTTAACTGAGATGGGAAATTATTTATCAATATTTCTGTATTGACAAATATTAAATACCTAATCAGAGAATTTTGAAAAATACTCATTATAATCAAAACAGATTTATCATGAATAAGCACTACTGGATAATATAAGGAAAATTACTATTAATTTCAGAAAATGCCCAGGTTAATTAGCTACTTAAAAGGGCATTCCTTTGAACATTTTGGAAGAAAAAGGCCTTTTGAAGGAAAGAGAATGAATGTTCCATATAAGCCATGCATAAAACCAAGCGACTATGTGCCTGCCGCTGCTTAGGCACTTCAATCGTGTCCAACTCTGTGTGACCCCATGGACTGTAGCCCGCCAGGCTTCTCTGTCCATGGGATTCTCCAGGCAAGAATACTGGAGTGGTTTGCCATGGCCTCCTGCAGGGGGATCTTCCAGTCTGCCCTCTTCCAGGCAGACTACAGTCCTTGTGGTGGCAGAATCGGACATGACTGAGTGGGCTAATGGTGATTGTGGGGGTGTGGCCCCATGATGGGATAAGTGGCCTTATAAGAAGAGACACCAGAGAGGCTTTCTCTCTCCCTCCCTCTCTTTCTTTCTCTCCCTCCCTCTTCCTGTTCCTCTCCTCTTCATGTGTAGACCAGGTCAGGATGGTGGCAGCTGCCTACAAGCTAAGAGAAAGAGGCCTCAGAGGGAAACCTACCTTTCTGGCACATTGATCTTAGATTTCCTGGCTTCAAGAAATGAACAAAAAAAATTCTGTTGCTTATGCAACCTAGTCTGTGGTATTTTGTTTTGGTAACCTGAGCTGATGGAGAAGGAAATGGCAACCCACTCCAGTGCTCTTGCCTGGAGAATCCCAGGGACAGAGGAGCCTGGTGGGCTGCTGTCTGTGGGGTCGCACAGGGTCGGACACGACTGAAGTGCCTAAGCAGCAGCAGGCACATAGTTGCTTGGTTTTATGCATGACTTATATGGAACATTCATTCTCTTTCCTTCAAAAGGCCTTTTTCTTCCAAAATGTTCAAAGGAATGCCCTTTTAAGTAGCTAATTAACCTGGGCATTTTCTGAAATTAATAGGGTCGGACACGACTGCCGCGACTTAGCAGCAGCAGCAGCAGCAACCTGAGCTGCTGAAGACACGCAGACACTTTTGCATCAAAAGTATAGACGCAATGGTTTGGACTTAAGTCTGCTTATTCTTTATACTCCTTCAAGTATCAAATCTGTTTGCTCACCTACATTACACGTGTAGGATAAAGGGAAAACAAGTTGACACTAGTGCCCACCAGCTGTGGAACACAATGTTTCTAATGAACTCATTCTGCAGTTGAATTATTGCTTACTAAAAATGAACTGTCATAGAGGGGGAAATCTCCACCACCCCATACCCCCATTGTGTTCTTGCTGCTAGACTAGCAATAAAATGGACACAGGACAGATTAAGAGGAGAAAAATTTTTTTTTAATTTGTACAGAAAGAGGTCTCATAGACACGGTACCAAAGGAAGTAGCCAAAGTTGGCACTTTTATACTTTTTAGACAAAAACTATAAATTTGTGAGGAATTGACAGGACAAAGAAATTGAGGTTTGGGATGCTCAATTAGCAAAGGACCTAAACAGAATTTGGGCTTAAGGTAGTAAACTGAAGAAGTAACATATTTGTAACACAGGCCTCTCAGCCCTCATTTCCTGTCTCTGACTACTAGGGGGTGTCCTTCTACTTCCAGATGTGGGGTGGGGGTCAGGGGGCACCTTTCACAGGAGAGATTTAATTCCTGTTTCAGGGAGACAGAGAACGTCTCTCATGGTACCCTCCTTATGTTGACCATTTCTTAGGTAACTTTCAAAATAAGCAATATGCCATTGAGGCCCATGCTGGTGACCTACCCTGGGCCCCAACAAAACCAATGAGTAAAAAGTAAATTTAGGAAGATAACTGAAGTACTGTAATGAACTTTTCAACTAATCTTCAGACATTGGTAACTTTACAGCACTTTATGCATGACAGTCACAAAAAAATATGTTAAATAGAGATCATTTGATAGGGCTTAGCATTCAAAATATTTTTAAAGCCATAAGATGTGAATTTCATGTAAGTCTGACCATTATATGAAACAATGGGAAGAGTGGGTTTGGTGCTTGAGTTACATATCTGGTCAGTGATATAATTCATGCCTAACATGAAATAGTCAGCTTTTCAGGATTGAAAAGGATTTTTGACACTAATCCCCATCTCAGCAAACAGCTACAGAGACCTGAGAGAAAATTCAGTTTTACCCTGATAGTGCTTATGTCCTAAATACACACAGCAGAGGTAACGGATTGCCCACCCAGTCTCCTTTCACCGACAGCCCTTGGTACCTGTCCTCCCTTCTTCCTAACATAACCTTTGTTTTGTTCAGTATGTCCCACACATACAAAGCTGTGGGCTTTCAGGAGCGTTCCCCACTTAGCCATACACCCCAGGGTGAGTTGCAATTAGTCCATGCAATCACTGTGGTCTCATTTCCTTTGCTGTTAATCGGTTTGCCAGTAAATGGGTCTGTGAGCCAATTCTGGCCATGACACAGGAAGACACAAATCGAGCTAAGGATTCAAATGCCAATCCTGTTCAAATGCCATGCTTTCCCGTATCAGCAGTAGCTTGGGTTTTGATTGTCAATCAAACTCACAGAGTAGACTTTATTCTAATACTTCATTTTTTAAAACTTTACAGAGAGATGAAGAGAGGAGTATTGAGTGCACAGTACCTTCATGCCATCCACAAGTTCAGGGACCACCAACACACACAGCCTCTTGGCCCCTAGAACCTACCCGGGTCACGTACGGGAAGTTCCAGGTGCATGGATTCATTTGATTGGCTTCTCACCAGTTTCTCTCTGGATGGCAGCTTAGAGCTCTCCCTCCACAGGTGCATTCCACAGACCAGGGATTTCACAGAAAACAGGCAGATAGCTTCCAGCACAAAGCATTCCTCTCTAGCTTAACATGACAGTGGCCAAGGAAACAGTGTTGTGAGAAGGAAGATCCCAGGTAGGTCTAAATCTCTGTGGAGCTCCAGGCCGGATGTTAATTCTTACTCATAGGCAATTGGCTGGGAGCTTCAAGGAAATGCTTCCAGGCTCTTAAGAAGGGACAAAGAAGATAGTCTTATTCCTCCTCACGTTTTTGTGTCTGAAACTGATGCCTAGAACTACTTCATCGAATTCCCCAGCTCCACTCTAAGATATCTGTTTTCACAATTTCTCCACTTTCTTCAAACCTCTTTTCCCAGTTCTTACTTCCAACTGATATCTTGCTTTCCTACCTAATGGAGAAAATAAAAGCAGTTAGAAGAGGGCTTCCACACACGCCCACCACCACCACATACCAAAAGGTCTCCACATCCTCCACCTCCCCTCCTGTTGCTGAGGATGTATTGTTTACCTTCACTCTAAGGCCACCCTCCACTTGTGCTTTAGCTCCTGACCCCACTCATCTATTCAAGAACATCACTTTATCAACTGTAAACCCTTCTCTTCTCTAGTTGGTTATTCCCATCTGCAAACAGTCGTTAGTATTTCCTATCTGGAAAATCTTTTACACTGGACCCCACTAGTCCAACTGTGGACTACTTCTCTGCTCCCCATTAGAGCAAAACATCTCTGTATCTGTTATCCCCAATTCTTTTTTTTTTTCTTCTGTTATCCCCAATTCTTTTAGTGTTATTTTTTTTTTCTTTCTTTTTTTTTTTTTTTTTTAGCGGGTTCGGTGTCGTTCATGATTTGGGAAGGTAACTAGTTCCAGGTACAAACTCCCGGATAACAGCAGGTATGCTGCTGCTGCTGCTAAGTCACGTCAGTCGTGTCCGACTCTGTGTGACCCCATAGACGGCAGCCCACCAGGCTCCCCCGTCCCTGGGATTCTCCAGGCAAGAATACTGGAGTAGGTTGCCATTTCCTTCTCCATTTTAGTGTTATTTTTTGTAATTATTTGTAACTCAAGTTGCCTTAAATATTCCTACATGAACTCAATAATTTTTTCCATTGAATAGTGTAGTTACTATGACTCAAAGTTATTAAGTTTTGAGAAAGAGTGCTTCAGTATGAGAAGTCCATCACCGGATCGTAGCATATTGGATTAACTTTCGGATAGGACCAAACAAATTAAAGAAATGCTCATGTCCAAACTTGAACAAGGAAGTTACTTCTTTGAATTGCTCAGTCATGTCCAACTCTTTGCAACCCCGTGGACTGTAGCTGCCAGGCTCCTCTGTCCTTGGAATTCTCCAGGCAAGAATACTGAAGTGGGTTGCCATTCCCTTCTTCAGGACATCTTCCTGACCCAGGGGTTGAACCCGGGTCTCCTGCATTGAAGGCTGATTCATTACCATCTGAGCCACCAGGAAGCCTTTGAATCTTATATCCACATATTTTTTCATAACTGATTTATTGCCTTGGCCTAATATGGGAGTATTTGAGAGATTATGATTGACAGCAAAGTATAGTATTATCTTAGCAACCCAATTATATGCTTTGTCATTTTTTGAGCACAAGATGCTTTTTAACCATTTATCATTAAGAAAAATGTTAATTATACAAGATTAGAAAATTTATTTGATATGTCCTGTATTAACTCTGTGTGCATGTTTAGTCACTTCAGTAGTGTCCAGCTCTTTGTGATCCTTTAGAATGTAGTCCACCAGATTTCTCTGTCCATGGGATTCTCCAGGCAAGAACACTGGGATGGGTTGCCATGCACTCCTCCAGGGGAATCTTCCTGACCGAGAAGCTGGGTCTCCTGTCTCTCTTGCATTGCAGGCAGATTCTTTACTCTCTGAGCCATCAAGGAGGCCCATGTATTAACTGAGGTAGTTTAAAATGAGCTTCAAAATTCTGTTATCTTTATCACATATTTATTAAATATCTTTATGAGATATCAGCTGCTTTAATCCATGAGTGATATCATTATGTCATATGTTTACAATATTTCTTTAAAAATTATTTGGCTGTGCTGTATAGCGTGTGAGATCTTAGCTCCCTGACCAGGGATAGAACTGATGCCCCCTGCATTTGGAAGCATAGAGTCTTGACTACTGGACTTCCAGGAAAGTCTTATAATTTTTCTTAAATAAAAAACAAACTGGAAATTTTATGTTTTCCCTTGTGTGAGTATATTGAATTGTGGCAATAACCTGGTGAAGTCAATGACAGTGTTAGTCATTCAGTTGTGTCTGACTCTTTGCGACCCCATGGACTATAGCCCACCAGGTTCCTCTGTCCTTGGAAATCTCCAGGCAAGAATACGGGAGTGGGTAGCCATTCCCTCCGTGGTGGCTTGGAAGGTAAAGAATTTGCCTGCAATGCAGGAGATCTGGGTTTGATCTTTGGGTTGGAAAGATCCCCTGGAGAAGGTGAAGTCAGCAGAGCAAAACAATTCTTCAATTTTTTAAAAAAGATGGCTAAAATAAAGTGCTTGTGATAAAAACCAGGATATGATAAACATCCAAAAAGGCTTCAGAAATGCAGGGGGACCACACATTAAGTCTAAATTTAAGCAGGTATAAAAGATCTTATCCTTTGGAGGCCAAAGAACAACTACACAAGTACAGAATGGCTGAACCACAGCATTGATGGAAAACAGGCAGTGCAACGAGCCTGTGATTATATTCTGTCTGCAGTTGTACTTCAAAACTCTACCAAAATCTTAGATTGAGTTGAAAACAGGATGTTTTGTGTTTGGCCTACATTTACTGAGCATTGTACTGGCCTTGCTTTACAAGGAATAAGCAGCTGTTACACAAGGAGTACTCAGAACATGGAGGTGATTGTTTTTTCCACTCAATTTGGGCACTACGTAGATAGACACAATTTCTCCCAGGAACTGCTAAAGAACACCTGAAGGAGCAGGGATGATTTCTTGGAGTGCAGCCTCAGGGATACATCTTTGCTGTTGAAGTCTGCATGACCCTAAAGACTCAAGCTATGATCAATGAACAGGGCCACGGGAAAACAGAGTTCATCCCAGTACATACGGCAGAAATTTGGGATGGTAAAAAGCACCAAAATTAGAAAGGAGACTTGAGGAAGGAAAGGGAACCAGTACTATGTACCATACAACATGGATGAGCTCTTTATTGCTGCATCATAAAGTATCCCAAACTCAGTGGCTTAAAACAGCACACACTTACCTCCCATGGTCTGCAGGTCAGGCTTTGGGCCACGGCTTTGCTGGGCCTTTTCCTACAGGGTCTCTCAGAAGGCTGCAATCGGATGGCAGCCAGAGATGGGGACATCTCAAGATTCAGCTGGGGCAAGAAGTGCTTCCCAGTTCACTTTGTGGTTGTTAGGCAGGACTAAGTTCTTTCTGGGCTACTGGACCAAAGTCCTTAGTTGGCTGTTGGTTGGAGGCTGCCCTTGGTTTCTTGCTAGGGTGGCTTCTTCTTCATCAGAGCAAATGCTTGGGAAAAGCCAGGGAAAGTACAGACTTCTCAGGTGGTGCTAGTGGTAAAGAACCTGCCTGCCAACACAGGAGACATAAGAGATGTGGGTATGATCCCTGGATCGGGAAGATCTCCTGGAGAGGGGCATGGCAACACACTCCAGTATTCTTGCCTGGAGAATCCCTGGATGGAGGAGCCTGGAGGGCTCTGGTCCACAGGGTAGCAAAGAGTCAGACGCAACTAAAGTGACAGCACAGGACACACACACAGGGTACCCTCAAAATGGAAGAGAATAGAAATGAGAACTTCTTAGTGACTGAAATCAAAGTTGAGAGGTAGGTATTAAGGTTGGTATTAAGGATGAAATTTCTTGTTTGTGCAACTGGAAAAAAGGATGGGACCAGTCCACCTTAAATGAGCATACAAGAGGACCAGGCCTAGGGAGAGAAAGAACATCAATTTTGTTTTTAACATGTATCTGAGATAGCTTTGTGATACCAGTTGGAGACAATGAAGTGGACATCAGCTCTGAGAACAGAACTGGCCTGAAGATAAAAATTTGTGACAGTATGTCTAGATGGTAGTTGATAGCTTTACACTGTTATACTTATTACTGACCACCGTTACAGTTACTCTGACTTTTTAATCATCCATTTGCAGGGATCCCAGCCTGGAATAAGGTTAAGAGATCAGTCAGTTCAGTTGCTCAGTCGTCTCCGACTCTTTGCAACCACATGAACTGCAGCACGCCAGGCTTCCCTGTCCATCACCAACTCCCGAAGCTTGCTCAAACTCATGTCCATCCAGTCGGTGACACCATCCAACGATCTCACCCTCTGTCATCCCCTTCTCCTCCTGCCTTCGATCTTTCCCAGCATCAGATCTTCTCCAGTGGGTCAGTTGTTTGCATCAGGTGGCCAAAGTATTGGAGTTTCAGCTTCAGCATCAGTCCTTCCAATGAATATTCAGGACTGATTTCCTTTAGGATGGACAGGTTGGATCTCCTTGCAGTTTAGGGGACTCTTAAGAGTCTTCTCCAACATCACAGTTCAAAAGCATCAATTCTTTGGTGCTCAGCTTTCTTTATAGTCCAACTCTCACATCCATACATGACTACTGGAAAAACCATAGCTTTGACTAGATGGACCTTTGTTAGCAAAGTAGTGTCTCTGCTTTTTAACATGCTGTCTAGGTTGGTCATAGCTTTTCTTCCAAGGAGCAAGTGTCTTTTAATTTCATGGCTGCAATCACCACCTGCAGTGATTTTGGAGCCCAAAAAAATAGTCTCTCACTGTTTCCATTGTTTCCCCATTTATTTGCCATGAAGTGATGGAACCGATCTTAGTTTTCTGAATGTTGAGTTTTAAGGCCACAGGACTGGAAGAGGTCAGTTTCAATTCCAATCCCAAAGAAAGGCAATGCCAAAGAATGTTCAAACTATTGCACAATTGTACTCATCACACCCCCATGTGGCTCAGCTGGTAAAGAATTCGCCAACAAGGCAGGAGATCTGGGTTCGATCCCTGGGTTTGGAAGATCCCCTGGAGAAGGGAAAGGCTACCCACTCCAATATTCTGGCCTGGAGAATTCCAAGGGGGTTGCAAAGAATCGCACACGACTGAGCGACTTTCACTTTCACACGCTAGCAAAGTGATGCTCAAAATTCTCCAAGCCGTGCTTCAACAGTACATGAACTGTGAACTTCTAGATGTTCAAGCTGGATTTAGAAAAGGCAGGGGAACCAGAGATCAAATTGCCAATATCTGTTGGATCATCGAAAAAGCAAGAGAGTTCCAGAAAAACATCTACTTCTGCTTTATTGACTATGCCAAAGCCTTTGACTGTGTAGATCACAACAAACTGTGGAAAATTCTTAAAGAAATGGGAATACCAGACCACCTGACCTGCCTCCTAAGAAATCTGTATGCAGGTCAAGAAGCAACAGTTAGAACAGGACATGGAACAACAGACTGGTTCCAAATTGTAAAAGGAGTACATCAAGGCTGTATATTGTCACCCTGCTTATTTAACTTATACGCAGAGTACGTCATGCAAAATGCTGGACTGGATGAAGCACAAGCTGAAATCAAGATTGCTGGGAGAAATTATCAAGAACCTCAGATACGCAGATGACACCACCCTTATGGCAGAAAGCAAAGAACTAAAGAGCCTCTTGATGAAAGTGAGAGTGGGAAAAGTAGGCTTAAAACCCAACATTCAGAAGTTAAGAGATACTTGCTATCAAATTTATTACCTCCTTCCAACTGCACTCATCATGTCCCCCACCCTCAACACCTTGTTTTGAAGAGTTAAGTTTCAATAAAATAAAAGCATGCAGCATCCCATGATCTCCACATCCTGGTATTCATGTGTTGTTGCTCAGTCATGTCTGACTCTTTGTGACCCCATGGACTGTAGCCTCCGAGGCTCCTCTGTCCATGGGATTTTCCAGGCAAGAATACTGGAGTGGGTTGCCATTTCCTTCTCCAGGGGATCTTCCCAACCCAGGTCTCCTGCATTGCAGGCAGACGCTTTACCCTCTAAGCCACTGTAATTCCTTCCCAAGAGTGGGCAGGATCTGACTTGCTTCTAGCCAATCAGCTATGGCAAGGTGGCGGATGCCACTCCTGTGATATTATTTTATCTAAGACTCAAGTCTGCTGTGGCTAGACCTTCCCCTTACTGTCTTGATGAAGTCAGCAAGCATGCTGAGGGAGCCCATGAGGCAAGGAACTAGGGGTGACCACTAGTAACTGAGAACAGGTTTCAGCCAACTGCCAGGAAGAAACCGAAGCCCTAGCTCTATGACTGTAAGGACATGAATTCTACCAACAACTGAATGAACTGTGGAAGCCGAGTCTCCTCTAGTTGAGCCTACAGATGAGAATACAGCCTTGCTGCCACCTTGATGGCAGCCTTGGGACAAAAGCAGAGGATCTAGTTAAGCTGTGCCCTGACTCATGACCCAGTGACTGTGGAGATAGTAAGGGTTAAGTCACTAAATTTGTGGTAATTTGTAATGCAGAATAGAAACCTAGGTAATATTTAAGCTTTTATTCAGCTCATCCTACTTTTAAACATGCTAACCATTTTTGTTGCATAACACTTGCCTGCTTTTTTTGTTTCACAGGCTTTATTTATGCAATCTCATTTTGGATCTAGAACACAAGGGTGAAAAAAGGATCAGAAAGCCCACATCATGTCCACCATGGCAACTAATTTACATCTCACCTTTTCCCTGATATTTATTATTATTTCAGGGTATTTCAGGGTTATTTCAGGGTATTAGCAACATGAAACCATAGAGAGGTAACAGAGCTTGTTAAGAGTCACAAAATGGTGAGCTTTACCCCTATAGATATCCCACTAGATTCAATACATTTATATAAATCTAGAATTAAAAGCCAGAGCTAAAAAAAAGACTAGCAAAGCAATTAATGGAACTCATTTACATTCTCATAGGTAGAATAATGTAATTACAAAGTGGTCTCATGTTTTTGTAATAAGCAAAAATCAAAGGTAATGTAGAATTGTAGCAAGGTAGCTGTGTAAAACTTTTTCAAACTAAGACTAGTCACAACTGCTTAGAGTGAATATAGAAAAACTTACGTCAAGACAAACATGAGTTAATTCAAAGGAAGGGAAACCAGTTAAGATAGGTATGTGTCATATCTTAATGTTTTTCCCTCTGCAAACAGTTATTTTCATTTTGAAGGGTTATAGAAAACCCTAAAGCTTCTGAGTTGTAGACATAGAAGAACTGCAAGAATAATTTTAGAGTTTCTGGAAGGGAAAGAAGTCACTAATCCACAAAAGGAACAAAAGGATATTATTTTCTTTAGGTATATATCTTCTATTTGGTTAGCAGGGCAGATTCTTAACAAAAGAAAACACAGTTTGATTAGGTTCACTAGTAAAGAATTAGTCTACATTGATGATGTCTTTCATTAAAGCTGTTGGGAAAGACTTTTTTCATTTTTCAGAATTGCAGTAAGAAACCAGTTCGAAGTTCACAGCTTGCTGTTTTCCCCTTAATTCCAAAGCTTAATTCCAAATTTGCTCTGGGTAAGATGATTTCATTGTTCATTTAATACATCTTAAGGTCCTTCCCCAGGACTCAAGGCTGAGTCATCCAAAGGTTGAGTTCTTGACTGTCTTCTCTCTATATTCACTCTCTGTAAGAACTTACCATGATGGGAGGGCTTAAATTCCATCTGTATATTTTTTTCCAGCCCTAATTCGCTCCAAACAGCCTACCAAACATCTATTTGCGGAAATATATCTACTTGAGTTTCAGATTTAGTAAGCCTAACACACAACTTTAGATCCCACACCAAACCTGCTCCTCCCACCTTCCCCCAGGAGTTATTCTTGTCTTGCTCCTCTACTCCCCAGACATGTGCAATTCACCAACCAGTCTTCTTGGGTCTACCTGTAAAATGTATCCCAAATCCCACCATTTTAGACCCTACCACGCCTACAGTGTAGTCTGAACTATATCTGTTTTTGCTTAGATGAGGCCAATAGCCTCCCGCCTAGTCCCCTGGCTTTCTCTCTTAACCTCTTCCCCAAAGACAATTCTTGACATAGTGGAGAAAGTAATCTATGAATACAAACCAGATCTAATCACTCCTCTGGCTTTCCATCAGAGTAAAATGCAAACTCCTTTCTAGAAGCTACAAAGCATTTGATACTTAATGTACTTGTTTACTGTTGTTTACGCTGCCAGATATATGGGGAAATTAAATGGGGAAGGGACTTTGTCTCATTTATAAACTCAGTAAATATCCATTGAATGAATGCCTTTTGCTCTAACAGTAAAGCTTTTCATTCTGATGAGCATTATGAGGCCCCTACCTCGCTGCAACAAAACTTTCAAGAACAAGTTTGATTTTCTATAAGCATAATTTCAAAGTAACTAGTTGGTGATGGATAGGGAGGCCTGGCGTGCTGCAGTCCATGCAGTTGCAAAGAGTCGGACATGACTGAGCAACTGAACTGAACTTAAACATTTAAATTGTGAGCTGTTCACTGTTTATAATAGCCAGGACATGGAAGCAACCTAGATGCCCATCAGCAGATGAATGGATAAGGAAGCTGTGGTACATATACACCATGGAATATTACTCAGCCGTTAAAAAGAATTCATTTGAACCAGTCCTAATGAGATGGATGATGGAGGCCCTTATACAGAGTGAAGTAAGCCAGAAAGATAAAGAACATTACAGCATACTAACACATATATATGGAATTTAGAAAGATGGTAACGATAACCCTATATGCAAAACAGAAAAAGAGACACAGAAATACAGAACAGACTTTTGAACTCTGTGGGAGGTGAGGGTGGGATGTTTCGAAAGAACAGCATGTATATTATCTATGGTGAAACAGATCACCAGCCCTGGTGGGATGCATGAGACAAGTGCTCGGGCCTGGTGCACTGGGAAGACCCAGAGGAATCGGGTGGAGAGGGAGGTGGGAGGGGGGATCGGGATGGGGAATACGTGTAAATCTATGGCTGATTCATATCAATGTATGACAAAACCCACTGAAATGTTGTGAAGTAATTAGCCTCCAACTAATAAAAAAAACAAAATAAGATAATAAAAAAATAAATAAATAAATAAAATGTGAGCTGTTACTTAACCTCTTGTAGTAATCTTGGATGATTATTCTTTTCTGACATGCCAGAGACATGCAACTGTACTTTAATAAAACTTAAAATAAGGACAAGTATGTTTTGTGCTTTATGACTGCTCCACTGTTGTAGTTTCCAATACATGGGAATAGCTGCCCCCCACCTTTTTCTTTCTTTTCTGGCTGTGCCACACAGCATGTGGGATCTTAGTTCCCTGACCAGGGATTGAACCTGCGCCCCCTGCATTTGCAGTATGGAGTCTTAACCATTGAACCTCCAGGAAGTCCAGAAATAGCCTTTAATGTGAAGGCTGACAAATGGGCAGAGGAAAGAACATGTTCAAAAGCAAAGTGAAGGATGAAAAAGCAGGTTATGCGCCATGATAGCTAATATATTCGTACAGTTCTAAAATATTCTTGAAGGGAGCAAAATTAGAGAGTGGTAGAGCACTGAGGGTCTTATCCTCCTGGCTAAGGACTCCAAACAGTAGGCAACTGCAGTTTCTTTGGCTCTTATTTTCATTTCAGGAAGCTTTAGTTCAGTTCAGTCACTCAGTTGTGTCAGACTCTTTGTGACCCCATGAACCACAGCATGCCAGGCCTTCTTGTCCATCACCAACTCCCAGAATTTACCCAAACTCATGTCCATTGAGTCGGTGACGCCATCCAACCATCTCATCCTCTGTCATCCCCTTCTCCTCCTGCCCTCAATCCTTCCCAGCATCAGGGTTTTTTCCAATGAGTCAACTCTTTGCATCAGGTGGCAAAAATATTGGAGTTTCAGCTTCAGTATCAGTCCTTCCAATGAACACCCAGGACTCATCTCCTTTAAGATGGACTGGTTGGATCTCCTTGCAGTCCAAGGGACTCTCAAGAGTCTTCTCCAACACCACAGTTCAAAAGCATCAATTCTTCAACGCTCAGCTTTCTTTATAGTCCAACTCTCACATCCATACATGACTACTGGAAAAACCATAGCTTGACTAGATGGACTACTGTGGTGAATATTGAGGATGGCCTGGAGAGGCAACGACCACTTGGAGATGGAGACTGGATTAGGAGGCTTCAGAAGCAATTCAGGTAAAAACAAACAAACAAGACCCCCAAACTATGGCTATGTTAGGAAGGTGTCCTTTTGGGCTCCAGGCTGGACTGTGCAGCTTCGAGGGCTTCTTGCATCTTCTCTACTCCAAGCCAGCCTGAGTGACTGAACTCTGGCAAACTGTTACTGATTTTGCAGCTATTTCTTTCTGAAGATCTTCGGTATTCTGTCATTCTTGGAAGTCATCTTCTTTCTCCTGACCCACTTCTCTTTATTCTTATAATATTGGCCTGAAAAGGTCACCACATGGTGTCAACTTTAGGAGAACGTCACACAGTGTGAGCTGGTCTGGTAATAATCACATGGTCCTCTGATGGCTGACACTATCTTCAGAGGCGTGGCAGGGGTGGGAGGGGGCGGGATGTGGTGCCGTATTCACGGGTGCTCTGTAACACACAACCATCTCCCTTTTCAATACTTCCTTTAAAGTATTTAAAGTTTGTGCCCTAGTGGATTCCTCAAATTATTCCTGAAACCAGGGGGTAGATGAAATATATTACGCCCCAACTCTCTTGCTGTCTTGCCTTTAAATAAGCCTGTCATCGTCGTTCAGTCACTAAGCCGTGTCTGATTCTTTGTGGCTCCATGGAGGTCAGCACGCCAGGCTTCCCTGTCCCTCACCACCTCCCAGAGTCCACCCGAGTTCATGTCCATTGAGATGGTGATGCCATCCAACCGCCTCATCCCCCTGCTATTCTCTTCTCCTTTTGCCTTCAGTCTTTCCCAGCATCAGGGTCTTTTCCAATAACTTGGCTGTTCACAACAGGTGTCAACGTATTGGAGCTACTTTAAGTAAAAATCATTGTGAAGAAAGAACTCCATTGCTCAGTTTACAAACATCCAAACCCTACTTCATCTGTTTTTGTTCTAACTAGTCCCCTCCAATCTTATGGAATCCCAATTATTAGATTTAAATGCTAACACTGCTGTTATCACCCAGTTATAGCAAAGTCCTCTTAGTAAGAGAAGGATGCCTCTCACAACTTCCCCCTGCCTCATCCTTTACAAAGAACAAAATACTACTCTCAAAATCTTAAAAAGGGAACCAAAACCAGGGATTAGGTGAACATAATATCTATTTTTATTACGAAAACATTAAATTTTGACACATTGCTTCATTGCTTTTTTAAAAATCTATGATCTGACTTAAACCTATTCAGCAAAAATGCCAATAAATTATATAAACCATAGTTTGGGTCTTTCTTAAAACTAGGAACATAATATGTTTTATAATAATCAAACAATAATACTAAATCCGAGTTGTATGAGCTGTTAATCTGTAATGTGTTTTAATGTTTTGCAAAAAATAAAATCAAAACCAAACACATGCTAACACACCGCTGGAGAAGTTTCTCAGAAACCTCCTCCTCGTCACTGCGTGTCTGCAGCCTCCTTCACTGAGGCACAGAACACCACCGTGTCACGTGTCAAGGCACTCACTCTCAACTGTCTTGTTCTGCTCACATCAGGAGTCATACTGGGTGAAGGGCTGATGATGTACTACCCCCAGACCATGCTATCTTGCCTGTAAGTAAATCCATTTCTTCAAAAGGAAATCATGAGCTAGGAACTCCAATACTTAATTTAGAAACAGTGATTCCAACATACATTAAATCAAATGTGTTAGTA
The DNA here is from genome assembly GCF_910594005.1 of Cervus elaphus. NCBI lineage: Eukaryota > Metazoa > Chordata > Mammalia > Artiodactyla > Cervidae > Cervus > Cervus elaphus. The sequence continues at coordinate 25,509,067 of NC_057820.1, forward strand.
CTTAAAAGTCACAAATTCTGAAAAGTAAAAACAGCAGACAAATACAGAACTTCCATAAACAACCAATGAACTAAGGCAAATAGCATTGCCACCACATGCCTGAAAAAAATGGTATATTTTTGGTGTCTGTAGTTCTTTGCAAATTATATTTTGGGACAGTTCGGTTCAATAAAAGATGTATATTCTACATAAAGTTAGAGTAACAGGATTATCAACATGGGTGGCATCATTTAAAAAATACATCAATAGTCGTATTAGTGAATGTTTTCCACTTGGTTTCTAAATCTTTATTTTCTGTGGAGGCAAACCAAAGCACTGTCTTAAGACTCCATCTTCAAAGTTACAATATAGTCTCTATCATTCCTAGAGATTTTAAAGCTAGATATGACCCTGTTCCTTGCCATCATCTTCATCTTCATCATCCTCATCATCTTGGTCTCCAGATTCAAGTTCATCCTCTTCTTCAACCTAAAGGGAAAATATACATTAACATTATAAAGATCTGGTCACATCACATTCAACACAAAATGATATATACTCTGTGGATAAATTCTTTACTCTAGTAATTATAGTAGATTATGGGCCATCTGATTTCCTTGATTTAATATTCAAGGTTTCCTGTTATTTTTAATATAAGACAAGATACACAGGTTAACTTGCTGCCAGATGGGTACAACTCTCTACACATAAACCTGAACCAACATAGCAAAACGGGGATGGTACATTTGGATGGTGAGTGTCTCTGTTATCACAGGAGCAAGTCACTTTCCAGGCTCAGATTCCGAAAGAGAGTTAACAAAAGCTGGAAATTGCATCTAATCTGTGTCTTAAGTCAATTGACATACCTACAAATCTATGCCTGTAGTATTGATATACAAGCATAACAATATTCCCAAGACACAGCACAATGTTTAAAAACACATCATAAAGAAACACATATAAACCATTTTTGGAAACATCGCAATCTTACTGGATGACCAAGTTCCTTGAGTTTATTCTTTAATGAAAATATTTTCTGATCTTGATCGGCCAACAGCACCAAGAGATCATCTTGTTCTTTTTTAGAATCTGTAATGTCCACCTCGAGCTTGTTTTTCTCATTTTGTAAGATGGCAATGGTACTGTTAGATGAATCCAGCTGCTCTTTAATAGCAGTTCTTTCCTCAGACAGAGCTTTAATTTCATTCTAAGAGAGGAAAGGTGAAAATCACAATCAAAAATTAGTATTTACTCTCCTATGGTTTTAACAAATATATTCTTTCTACGACAGATCTCTGTACTCATGCAATCTGAAGAGTTTGGGGTTAGGTGTTGGGGGGACAGGAGATTTAAAATATACACACACACACAGTCACCTAGTAACATGAGAATTTATGTTAGGCTATACATCAAAGATGACTGCTGTGAAAATCTGAGTTTGACAACAAAAAAGTAGTTTTAATTACCTACTCCTCAAAAAAATCCTACTATTTCAGATAATCAGAGGAATAAATAAAGACATAACATCTTACAGCAGAAGCCTGGTTAGCACCAGAGTTAGGACTCAAAGTAAAAAAAAAAAATTTATCCCAACTTCACATATATACAATTAAATGGGAAAGAAAGATAGCTTCAAGTAAAATCCATAGCTTAAATATAAAATACTTTGACCACAATCCAAAAGGCAAAATCACACATTATCTTCCTCTTGCCATGTTTTAATTCCTACCTTTCTAGTTTCATTACTGTTACCTCATTCGTTACTTCATCCTATCTATTTTGATTTTTCTGTCACACAATAGCCTGGCAGGATTTAAGGTGTCTGTATTCTTTAGCCTACGGCTTGTGTATTAGCCAAAGCTATACTCCTTGTTTCTTACTGTGATTAGAGATTGATAAGAAAACTTAACTCTTTTTACTTTGACTAAAATATATGTTTTACATACTATATACATAGTATATACATACATACTATGTATATAACATATAAAAACATATAAAATATATGTTTTTACATACAACCTTATTTTACATATTTGATACCATTATTTGAAATAGCATTTAGAAATATTCATTTGTGCCACTTTTAGTCATCAAAATAGGAATGGACTTCTTGTGAGGTAAGATTACGTCCCATTAACTTTCTTCATAAATCTAAGAATTTGAGAAATTAAATGAAATAAAATCAAATTCCCTGGAGTGCATTTCACATCAAATACAATGAATAAAAAAGTTTCACGAAACCAACCTTTAACTCTTTAGTTTCCTGTAATAATGCTGACAGTCTTCCTTCCACATCAGTAGTTTTTGTAGCTATTACAGTTTCACTCTCTCCTGGTACAGGAGCTGATTTTGCCTAAAAGTAAAAATTGGAAAAAAAAAAAGTTTCTTTAAAGTTATAATATGAAATTCTAATGATGATTTTTCTTGCTATTTTGAAATTTTATTTCCAGTAACAGAAAAATCTAATTCTTTCAGTATTTACCCTCAATAACATGCTCTCCCTAAAAAGATGAGTTGCCTTTACAGTGGAGCAGGAGGCTGGGTCAGGAGTGGTGTGGTACAAGCTCTCATCAGAGTATAACAAAGGTTGGTTTAAGCAGCCTCAAGGCCAGATCAGGCAAGTTATCAATGACGCAGCTCTAATCTAGCTACGGCATAGCATTTAATATGTAGAGAATACTTATCAGTCTTTTCCTCATAAAATTCCTATAAGTTAAGACTATACTATCATTTCAGAAAGACAGATGGGGAAATTGAGTTGAATGCCATTAACTGGTAAAATGCAAGTATTTACTTAAGGGTTATAGGAAGTTGTACTAAATAAAAAATTCTCAGTCCTTCCCTCATCTTTTTTCTTTCAAAATACTGGGAAGTGGTGGTGTTGATCTCACAAATACCTTAAAATGAGGAAAGGGCTTTGGAACTGGAAGAGGCAAAAGAATTTTGAGGTTCATGTTAGACAAAGTCTCAACTGCCTTGAAGACACTTTTGGCAGAAATATGAACATTAAAGGCAATACCAGTAAGGGCTCCTAAAGAAAGAGGCAGACTGTAGAGAAAGTTTCTATGGTCTCAGAGAAAACACATGGCATTGTAAACAGGATGCTAGTAGAAGTATGGATGTTAAAAGTTTTGGTGAGGTCTCAGATAGAGGTGGAGGCTTCCCAGGTGGCTCAGTGGTAAAGAATCCACCTGTCAATACAGAAGACCCAGGTTAGATCCCTGGGTTGGGAAGATCCCCTGGAGTAGGAAACGGCAACCCACTCCAGTATTCTTGCCTGGAAAATCTCATGGACAGGGTCGCCTGTAAGGCTGTAGTCCATGGGGTCACGAAGAGCTGGACACAACTCAAGTGACTGAGCATGCACGCACATAAAGAGAGATGAGGAACATGTTATTTGGAAGTGGAGAAAAGGTGATCCTTGTTATAATGTGGCAAAGAACTTGGCTGACTTGTGTTCTAGTGTTGTGGAAAGCAGAACTTGTGAGTGATGAACTATGCTAGCTGAGGAAATTTCTAAGCAAAGCATTACAGGTGTGACCTGGTTTCTCCTCGCTGCTTACAGTAAAATGAGAGGATAAAGACAGATTGAAAAAGGAATTGTTAAGCAAAAGGGAGTCAGAACTCGATGATTTAGAAAATTCTTGGCCTATCCCTACTGCAATCAACGACAAAGCATGTCCCAGTGAAACACCAAGTGTGTGCCTGCACAACCATTTGTGAAGAGGTTACTCATGTGACACACGGACCCAATCAACCTATCTCTGCAGAAGGTGGAATAGAGATGTGGTTCCCCAGGAGGGATCCAGGAGAACCTTCTTGCTTGTTGGCTTGGAACCCTGGGAATTGCATGGGTCACCAATAAGGTTTTTGATGATTTTATACCAGCAGAAAACCTGCCAGCTTAGACTGCAAGATGGGGTGAAATATAAAACACCAACAGGGACTTCCCTGGTGATCCAGTGGCTAAGAGTCTGCCCTCCCAATACAGGGGTCCGGGTTCAATGCCTGGGTCAGAGAACTAGAGCCCACACACTGCAACTAAGACCTGGGGCAGCCAAATAAACAAATAAAATGCCAACAAAATGAACCACAACTAACTGATAAAACTGACCTGGCAAGTCTGACTATAATACACTGGCCAAGAAGCCTATGTGTCTGAAACTCTGGCTAATGAATACCTGAAAGGAAGGTGCTGACAAATTTGCTTCTTTTCCATAGTGGCTGAGAAACAACCTCCTGATCTTGCATATACTACCTTTCAGAACAACAACAACAAAAAACTTACAAATGCTTCAGTTTTCTGTAACAGCTCCTGTTTTTCGGCCTGTAGTTTGGTAATCTCCACAGACTGTGTGTTTAACTGAGATTTTAAAGTTGCCAGTTCCTAAGAGACAAAAAGAGTTGGGTTGTAACATTAAACAGTATTAATTTCATCAAGGAAATGTCTATTTACAGGAAGAAATTATTTCCTTCCTTGGCCTCTCTAAAATCATCACTTCTGAGTTTTAAAATTTAAGTGAAAGAACGACTCTTGAACTTTTGGTTCAAGATGGAGAATTAAATGTGTACATTAAACATGTTCACCTCTGCTTCCTTGTAAGATCCAGTGTGAAAAATCACAAAGGGAGGATAGAAGGAGGAAAGGAAGAAAAGGTGGGAAGAAGGGAGGGAGGAAGGTGGGGAAGGAGGAGGGAGAGAAGGACTGAGAAAGGGCAGGCAGGGGGGAGAAGCCCACAGGGAGAGAGAATAAGAGAAGAGAAAATAGCACTAAACTGTGGAATTTCAGAAAGCAAATGACAGTGGTAACCAACCGGCACACCTGTGAGGGCTGAAACAGAAGCTGACCTTTTAGAAAGCCACGCTGCTGCCTGGCGTATAATGCAGAACTACCAAAGGCCTGGGAACCCGCACCACCAATGTTTTGGAACTGTGAGTAAAACTGGGGTCAAAGACAGTAGGGCTGGAACTCCCCTGGGGGTAGAGTGGTTAAGACTCTGTCTTGCAATGCAGGGGTGGTGGGTTTGATCCCTGGCCCAGGAACTAATATCCAACATTCCACGGAGCAACAAAGTCCACACACCGCAACTAAGACCCGATTCAGCCAAATAAGTAAAAATAACAACAATAACAAAAACCCAGCAGGGTTGGTTGAAAGTCTGCTTAGAAATAGAGTACTGAATCCCTGTCCTAACTATGCCTCAGGTAACGTTTCCTTTTCTCTTGACTGAAGGCTAGAGGTGTATTATTTGGAATGGGCAAAATAAGATGGGTTTTAGACTAGGGGGCCACCAAACACTGATGAAAGTAGTAGTACTGTAGTGAAAGTGGTGGAATTAACTGAAAGTTTATGTATTAAGGCTGAAGTTTCCAAACTTCTTGCTCACTCCCCTCAAAACAAGTCCAGGAAAATGAAGCAATTCTAACAGTGGCTCTCCACCAAGGGCAATCTTCCCCCACGATATCTGGCAGGTGTCTGGAGATACTAGGATGCTGTCATGTAAAAAGTTTTTTATTCTCTTAATATTTTCTATCATGAACATACATGTCTTTTCTCTGACTGTTCTGTTTCTTCACTTATCAAAGTAAGTTATGTAAAAATTACAGACCATTTGGTCTTCTTTCTATACTCTGTTTTACTATATATTATTAAAAAAACCCACAACTTATTTAAAATATATCTTTGGGAAATATGAAAAGTAAAACTTTTTACTTGGGATTTATAGACTGAGAGTATATATTAATAACTTATTTTCATTTTAATATAGTTTTAGATTTCATAAAATCAGAACAGCATATTAACTCTTCCTCATAAGAACAAAACATTATGGCCACATTATTGGAGAGTTGTAAATCATTATTGATAAATTATTATTATTTTTTAAAATGTTGCATTGTAGAATCCACTCTAGGGTACAGAGAAATTACCAAAATAAGACATTTTGCTTCTCTCTGTCCAGGTATTCCCATCTGATCAGGCACGTCAGAGGGTGAGGACCAGCTGACTACTAGAGAAGGAAGTCAGTCCTAGGTTGGCCAAGCTGTTAATTTCTTTTTTTAGTATTACTTTTTTTAAAAAAAGAAACATATATTCCTTTTATAGAAAAGGAAGGAAGGAGAGGGGGATGGAAGGAAGAAAAGGCATATTTGCATTTCTAAATAATATAAATTACTACAGCAGAAAAAGTTATTTTGCTTTATTTTCAGCTAGTCATCTAACTGAGATATATACAAGTTTACTTTCTGTTTTTCCTTTTCCAATTCTAATAACCAACATTTTTCTGGAAAGCATGATTTAAATGCCCAATACATTTAACCAAGCAGTTACCAAGAAAATTAAGCACAAGATTTTGTATCTTCATATTTGCAGCTTATAAACATATTTAAAGTTTCCTTTACTGCTTACTGACAATCTACAAATAATCTGGGTAAGATGCTGAGATCTATTAAAAAGAACACCACTGAAAAATAAATACACCATAAAAAGCAAAATACCATTACTAGACAATTAAAACAGCTTCTGTATTTTCAAATGGCTTTTACTTGATAGAGAAGTGAAGATGCCTGACAAAGCAGTTCTAGATTAATGCGGGGCCGTTATGCTATTATAATTAAAACAAGACAAAACAGAGCCTGAATCAAGCTGAAAAGTGACCTGTTTTAACTCTGCAATTTGTTCAGAATCTCCTGCTGTTGCTGAAGACTGTTCATTTGTGCCAGGTGATGGTTGGGAAGATTTCTACAAAGAGCAGAGAGACAAACTGTGAAATAAATTCAGTTTAAACAGTTAGGAAAAAGCAAAACAAAACTGTACACATATAAGCTATGCCTGGTACATGTATACCAGAAAATTCCACACTGACATTTAAAATTTTATGCCCAAAATAACATTTCAACATAGCACATCTTGTCAACAAATTTTCCATAGCTAATCAACTCATAGCAAGTAATTTATTAAATCTAAGCACTTAACTGAGATAATATGAAGAAAAGAGCATAAAAGCAGGTATTTACTGAGTGATTTCCATGTATTAAAAGAGCTTCATACAGAGTACCTTATTTAATTCTTGCAACAATGGGACAGATACCACCACAACCATTTTACAGCTCAGGAAACAAGTTTCAAGAGGTTAACCAAGTTGCTCAAATTCAGTTAGCTAGGATGCACTGATGCTTTAGACAGTCTGACTCCAGAGCTCACGTTCTAAAACCTTAAAATGATACTTTACCTTAAGGGATCCAGAAATAAAAACAAGCAGGATAATGAGAATTATTTTTGACCTCGTTTACAAATTTTAAAACACTCACTCACCAAATTTTCAATCAGAGAGTCTTTTTCAGCCAGTTGACTTTGTAAAAGTTCCCGATTACTTTTTAATTCTTCTATCTCTTCTCGCAGCCTACTAATTTCTTCCGGCTGAACGCCATTCATCTGAGCCCCATCACTGTAAGGACCTTGATGCTGACTGTCTTTTCCTATCAGGCATAAAATTTGAGAAGTCAGCATGAAATTTTTCATTTTTTCAGCTGACAATTCAAGTATAAAATAAACACATAATTTCCTGAATAATTACTTTGGAGGCACTTTTGTATGCACATTTCATCTTTGCAAAACAGTGCACTGACAAAAATGATGAACTGATGCTTTCAGGGTTTCTGGGAGGAAAAACAGCATAGTCTTTAGACTAAACTGGCTCAGTGATCTAAAATTAAGAATTATAGTAGTTTCAATTCCAATTCTATCAATTAATATAAGAGAAAATAAAATCCTTTTAGAAATCTTCACAAAAGAATAGCTTTCTATATGGCCTAAAAGAACTGATGAATTATTGTCATAAATAGAGGAAGCAAAAGTTATTTTCTTCTGAAAATTTTGGTCACCTTCATATAAATAAACTATGTTTCTAAGTAGCTAGCATTCCAATAAGCAGTATAGAAAGAGACTATTTACAAGCATTTGAGCCCTTAGCATGTGCCAGACACCAAACTAGAATTTTATACGTATTATTTCATTTAAATCTCAGCTCCACTTTGCAGATTAAAAAAAAAAGAAAAAAAAAAGGAAAGGTTAGACCAGTCATTCGAAACTGGCTATACATTAGAATCACCTGGGGAGCTTGTAATAATCACTGATGCCTGGACCCAAACCCTAACTAATTTAATTAGAAACTTCAGTGGGGGGAAAAAAAAAAAACTTCAGTGGGGGTCTCAATATCGGTATTAAAAAAAATCTCAAGGGGTCTCAATGTGTAGGTAGCAAGGTTGAGAATCAATGGATAGCAAAGAGACTGGACTTCAAACTCTGACTTACACTTTTGTCACAGCGATCAAGGTTAAAGAAAGATGAGTCCACAAGAATAATCTCTTGGGGACACTACAATAGGAATAGCTAGCTACACTTACCGAGCTGTACTTTAAGAAGATTATACTGATCCTTGTGTTGCTGAATCTGAGATACTTGCTGTGTGACTGCTGTCTGGAGCTGTTCATTTTGACATTTTAATGTAGAAATCTGCTGCTTTAATTCCTCCAGTTGCAGATCCTGTGAAAGAAAACATAATTCAAGTGATTTAAATTCATACTAGTGAGCATTAAGAAGAACAAATGAAAAATCAGAGATTACTTTGGATGAGGATATTAAACTACTCAACATTTTCAAAATCATTCAACAATTAAGCAATAACACATTAACATATGTGCTAAGGCCAGTCAATATGTAGCAGAACTGTAAGATCTCCGGGCCCCACTCCATGACACACCTGCGATCTCACTGTGAGTTTTGGTTTGGGGGGCGGGGTGGTGGTGTCAATTTTAAAAACTTCATTTTATGATCCATCAAACTAAAAACTGCGTACCAAATTATTTAAGCATATGTATGCACCTCTATTACTTTTAACACTAAAAGACAAGCAGGGGACTTCCCTGCTGGTCCAGCCCCTTTCAATGCAGCAGGTGTGGGTTCCATCCCTGGTCAGGGAGCGAAGACCCCACATGCCTCTTGGCCAAAAAAACCAACTCATAAAACAAGAAGCAATACTGTAACAAAATCAGTAAAGACTTTAACAATAGTCCACGTTAAAAAAAAAAAAAAGACAATCATAGAACATTTAGAATTTCAAAAAAAAGCTTTCACTTCTAATCACCTCCTAATTTAACTGGTTGGAATGTGATCTGTGTGTTTAAAAATTTTCTTCTAATTTTTTCCAACCCAAATTTTTTAAACTTATCATAATCAGTCCATACATCATTTTTTAACTTTTAATTTGCCTACTATTCAATCATAATTTCCTCATATTAATCAGGAGATACAATATAATTTATATTCAAAAACAACACGAAGGCTGCTCTCCATTTTTCTAAATGATAGTATCATTACAATAAATATCTTAGTCAATATAACTGTTTTCCTGAATTTTGGAGAATTTCCTTAGGATTGATTTCCAAATATAATTCAGAGTTTATATAAACATTTTATAGCTCTTGAGGCTTGTTGCCTAATTGCCAAATGGTATTCTAATTGGTGAGAATATTTAAAATTAACATTTCTAAAGAAGAGTCATTATAGTAATTGTGTCAAATCACTCTTTTCTTCTTCCAAATCAACCATATTTATCAGCTCCAAGTATAGGCTATAATATTGCCTTCCAAGTTCTTATTTCCCACTGCTGTAAAGATTACATTTTACCATCTGGAAATGACTGTGATTTTGTACTAAGATAGATGAAAAATTCTAATAACCACGAACAGAGTAATGATTCAAATTTGGATCATTCAAAGATGATTCTAATTTACTAATTTGCTTATAAACTGAAAAGCTCAGACTGAATGCTAAATATACCTCCAGTGTACGTTTATTCTTTTTTAGAGTTTCATTCCCAGCAGTATACCTTGTGGAGGTACACCAAGTGGAGGGAGCTCTCATTTACAGGGCTCCACCCTGAAGCTCCTCCTTGCCACACCCGCCTGAGCTGTGCACAGTCAGCATGGGGCGGAGGGCAGTGCAGGGATGGTGGACCCGCCTCCCATGAAACTGTCTTCACCACCCTCGAACTTTAACACCAGTAATCTTATTTTACAGATAATACTGCAGCACTTCCTAGGATTCCATTCCAATAAAAGTATGTACGCCACAGTGAGGAATTAAATGAGAGAAGAAAACCAAGAAACACTGCTTGAAGGAATGTAAAGAAGCTAAGGTGCTGAATACTATGTAAGTGTGGGCTTCACTTGGTATCCTGCAGAGAAAATGTCAGTTGATGATTCTGAAACTGTAGTTTCAACTGAACTCATCATTACCCACTCTAATAAATCAGTTTCCTCTACTCTGTAGGGATACTGTGAAAATTAAATGTGACAGTGTTTAAATGTGCTTAGTGAGCACCCACAACACAGGAAACAAAAACCAGCAGTCACCACCATCATTGTCAGCTCCCTAATATCCACTCATCACCAGCATATCCTTCCTTCCCTCCAGCCTTGCCTCTCAAATTTCCCTTTACATAGCCAGCAAAGGTTCTGTGTACACATCAGTAACACGTGCCTTCCTTCTCTCTCCTTTTGCTGAGCTAAATCATAGTTATCCTCTCAGGGGGACTCAGCTTCTCTGTTTTCCCCAAGCCCCTATCTAGATAAATTATGTACTTCTCAGTGCTGCCATACACTTCTGATTATCTTTACTACTAGACTTGCTAAACACATATTAAGCTCTCAGTTTGCTGAATACTCAGAGGCTTTTGAATTATTTAGGTAAACAATGAGTTTTGCTTTGTGTATCCTCTTGCATTTAGAAATGCCAAGAGAAATTCTTCCCTAAAGCAGAAAAGTATGAGTGCTTAGTCATGTCCAACTCATTGCAACTCCGTGAAGTGTAGCCCGCTAGATTCTCATGTCCATTGGATTCCCCAGGCAAGAACACTGGAGTGGGTAGCCATTCCGTTCTCCAGGGGCTCTTCCCAAGCCAAGGACTGAACCTGGTCTCCTGCGTTCAGGTGGATTCCTTGCCATCGGAGTCACCAGGGAAGCCCCAGAAAGTGTCTACACTCCCAGTGTAGCAGAGACTGTGCATCAGTACGTACTTGCTCTCGAATCATATTTTTGTAGTGAGTCACAATGCTGTCATGCTGCTCTAATGTCTTCTTCACCTCTTCTTCTTTTTTATCTTCTTCACTGGACTTATAAATAGCCTTAGTAATCACACCTATGAAAGAAGACATTTAAAAATACTGCTTTATTATCAAGACTTATCAGTAAAAACATATGGCCTAACTGCATGAGGCTTTGGGCTTCCTGGTGGCTCAGCAGTAAAGAACCTGCCTGCCAATCTAAAAGACGTGGGTTCAGTCCCTTGGTTGGGAAAAGTCCCCGGAGAAGGAAATGGCAACTCACTCCAGTATTGTCTTCTGGGAAATCCCATGGACAGGCTACCGTCCATGGGGTCGCAAAAGAGTCGGACATGACTTTGCAACTAAATAACAACTGCATGAGAGATCAGAAGTCATCTTTCCAATTCTTACTGAGTGCCAAAAGTCCTTCAATGGGCTACAGACCAAGAGCTAAAAAAAAGATACTTTTAGGCTTACCATATAATCTGCATGCATCCAGAATATACATATAAAATAAAATCACAGGTACTTTCAAATGAGTGTCAAAATGAACTCTGGTCATCTTACCTTCAAGTTCTTTTACCAGTTTTGTAAACTCATGATCAAATATCATGTATTCTGGACTGGGGAAGTTTGGCTGGGGTTTCTGAGACGCTCTGGAATACAGCTCATGTTTGCTAATAAATCCTAGTTTCTCTATGAAATTCTCTTTGCCAATCCTCTTCTCTATCAGTTGTTTTAGTTTCTCTCTACAGAGATAAGTATATTGAGATGCTTAAAAAGTCATAACAAAACAGAAAAGCCTGGTCTACATTATGCTTTGGCAGAAAAAAAATTATCATTATCTATTGATGACATCAGCAAATCATTTTCCCCTTACTTACTTCATATAGGTCTCAAGAGAGTTATCATTGAAGTAAATCGAAATGCCCAACAAAAGAGCACATAAGCCTTGGACCAACTGTTCCTCTTCTCCAAGATTTTCTGCAATTTGTCCTGTTAGCTGAAATCTTTGTTAAGAAAACTAACAGTTCATAGTAACAAGAATACTTCGTTTTACAATTTGAATCTGACATGTATTTCATGTAAGTTTCAACAAGAAATTCTATACACAATCTAAGAAAACATAGAACAGTGGTATACATGTACACCCCCCCCCCCCCCAGCTTAAGCAAGCATCATTATCACCTTAACCATTTAAAAGTCTGCAACATAAAGAGAATGCAAACATTTGAGGCATGGAACTACCTCTAGTTGAGAAGAAGAAACAGAAAAGATAAATACTTACATGTATCTTACTAAAACATAAAGGATACAAATGGAACATTGGCTGAATTGTGAAGAAAGTGTGTCACTGCAATGGGGCAGTTGCTAAGCCAGGTACAAAGCAACATTAGTAATCCAACTCTTGTCTGTATTTTGCTTCCCTGCAATAAACAAGTTAGCAGAAATCTTTTTATGTTTTTCAAACCTGAAGTTGCCCTAAAATCCCTCCCCATCTACATAAAAAGACATTTAAAATCTTATAAAAGATGTGTCAGGAATCTGGATTTTAAAAATTGAACAAGAAAATGCACTCGTGTGTCCTGTTTGGACTGCACTTCCGAAACAGAGAGCAGAAATTAGACTTGATCCATGTTTACAAGAGTACCAGGTTATCTAAAATATTGTTAGTGGAAAACCTGATATGCTCAAGAAGAAATATATGTGGATGCTTATAATTTATCAATCTTAAAACACTAGCATAAATTTGCTGGCAAATTTAAAATGTTTCAATAGGAATTAGAAAAAAACTAGAAAACACAAATTCTACCTCCTTCAAAAAATTAAAAAAAAAAAAAAAAGACATAATCTCCTGAATTGTTTAAATTCCATTAAAGAATATATTTCTCTAACAGGAAAATAAATAAACCACATTACAAACTCTGAGAAATGCCAAATTATGAGAAATAACAAGCATAATGGAGAAGAAAAAGATTTATTTAAATTAGCTAAGTGCCTCAAACCACTAACTATACTGCTGCTAAGCATGTTAAACAATATTGAAAACTAGCATGTCCATCAACATTACACTTTCCTAAATTTTCATACAACACATTTACACCCCTTATATGAGTATTTTCTTAGCTCATAACATTCAGTTCACTTCAGTCGCTCAGTTGTGTCCGACTCTGTGACTGCATGAACCGCAGCACACCAGGCCTCCCTGTCTGCATCACCAACTCCCGGAGTTTACTCAAACTCATTCCATTGAGTCAGTGATGCCATCCAACCATCTCATTCTCTGTCATCCCCTTCTCCTCCTGCCATCAATCTTTCCCAGCATCAGGGTCTTTTCCAATGAGTCAGCTCTTCACATCAGGTGGCCATAATATTGCCCTTGCCCAAATTACACTGTGGTGTTGGAGAAGACCCCTGAGAGTCCCTTGGACTGCAAGGAGATCCAACCAGTCCATCCTAAAGGAGATCAGTCCTGGGTGTTCACTGGAAGGACTGATGCTGAAGCTGAAACTCCAGTACTTTGGCCACCTCATGTTCGCATGAGTTGAGTCATTGGAAAAGACCCTGATACTGGGAGGGATTGGGGTCAGGAGGAGAAGGGGATGACAGAGGATGAGATGGCTGGATGGCATCACTGACTCGATGGACATGAGTTTGAGTAAACTCCGGGACTTGGTGATGGACAGGGAGGCCTGGCATGCTGTGATTCATGGAGTTGCAAAGAGTCGGACACGACTGAATGACTGAACTGAACTGACTGAATCTGCATTTTTGTTTAAACAAAACAAAACTTGCTTGAAAGAAAATAATGGAAATTAATACAATAATGCATTGCTTTGGGAGTAATTTCAGAAAATATCCAAAATACAATTCTTTAAAAAATCAAGACAAGGGATGGATTCAAAAGTAACTATTACTATGTTTTGAAAAATTTCTATCACTCACCCAGACTATTCTAATTTCATGAACCTTAATGTCAACATCTTGGCCTTTCTATAATCTTTTTTCAAGTATATTTAATTAAATTCAAATTAGACCTCTTCAAATGCCACGTAAGCATTAATTAGCATGATTTAGTTTTTACATAAAGCATTAGTTTTACTTTTTCCTTGCCTTTATGTCATTATTGTGTCCACAGTATATCTTCATGTTACCCAGGTAAACTGAAAATAAAATTTATTATAGGAATACCATTTGCAGGTACCAAACATGCTGACATTGTATAAACAAGGGCATCCTATCAAATCACTGACTGATGTCTGAGTAAACAAAAATGGAATTAGGTTCAATTCTGAAAAGTATGTCCTTTGGGGTCTAGCTGAAGGTTAGAGAGCAAAGTCAAACATAACTGGTTAGAACCAAGTAGAAGATAGAATGGAACACCTTGTTTATTACAGCAACAATTCTGATTAGGAATGAGCCTACTCAAAACTGTGTACGTGTACTACTGTGTGTAAAATAGACAGCTGGTTGGAAGCTGCTGCATAGCGCAGGGCGCTCAGCTCAAGGCTGAGATGACCTGGGCGGGCGGGGCGGTGGGATGGGGGAAGTGAGAGCGATGCTCAGAGGAGGAGGAGCATGTGTATACAGATGGCTGATTCATGCTGCTGTACAGCAGAGATTAACACAACATTGTCAAATAATTATCCTCCAATTAAAAAAAAAACAGGAAAGAAATTCAATTAGAGGAGTCATGGAGGGCTCTTTTTATTTAGAAATGAAAGTTCTAAAGACGGTCTCATCAATAGGATCATAAGAATAGTAACAAGATGTTAATTTTTTAATATATGATTTAGAAAAAATAATTCACTGCTATATTATGATGTCATTTAATTATAGTGAAGCTAACTGCTATTAAAATCTCTCTCTCCTGGACTTCCCTGGTGGTCCAGTGGCTAAGACTCTGACTACCAATGCAGGGGGCCCATGTTCAATCCCTGGTCAGGGAACTAGATCTCACATGCTGCAACTAAGGGTTCATATGCCACAGCTAAAGATCCTGCCTGCCACAATGAAGATCAAAATGTCTGTGTGCCTCAAATGAGATCCAGCACAGCCAAAAATAGAAAAAAAAATCTCTCTCTTACTGTTATCAATTATCCCCCACTGTGAGAAACAGCCAAAGTCAAATATTTCTACATGTTGACAACATGGATGCACTCATTCTACTACTGGAATTTTTTCCAGCTTGAAAGAATAAACAAATAAAAGTATCATTAAAGGGAGCCTTAAAAAAGTGGGAGAGGCTAAAACTGACCAAAAATCTAAGTTTGTTAACTACTGAAAAATGCTCTCATTTTTTAGGGGGGAGAAAAGCTCTGTTTAAACTAAAAATGTTTCAAAATACTGTTGGAACCTTTGTCTATCTGAGAATACTTCTGCCTACCATTCACAAATTGCATGATGCATTTGAGTTACACATCTACTGAAAAAAAAAAAAATGGCTGAGAATTATTTCAAATCTTGTTGCAGAGAACCTTGAACATTTCAGAAGAAATAAAGTATTATTCCTAAAAGTACATTAATAATAAAAAATATGTAAAGTTAACATTTTAAACAACTGGTGTTTAAGTATTAAAATGAGGTTCAAGAGTATTGTGATCAGATTTACTTCCTAGTGGTGGGCTCTGGAGACAGAGAACTAATAGGAAAGGGACAAGATGGAACTTGTGGGATTATGAACACTATGCTGCATATTTTATCTTGGGTGGTGGTTATAGAAATGTATTCAACCATGAAAATCATCAGACTGAACACTTAAGGTCTGTGCATTTTACTGTATATAAATTATACTTTCCAAAATTTCCCTTTTAAATCAGTGATATGCACACTTATAAAATTCTTTACTAAGTATTGAAAATTCTGACAGCTAAAGCTGCCAAATCTGTGTGTGAGGTATTAACACACGTTAAATCATGCTCATACACAAAGATACAACTCCCAATAGACCTCAGTTATTAGTATTCACGCTGCATGATTGAACACATGCTCAAATACGGAACTAAAAGTACACACCTTTTGGGCCAAATATCCCAAAAAACAGATCAAAATCAAACACAAATCACACTCTCCCCCAGCACACATCAAAAACAAATCCAAAATGGTAGTATAGCACATATGTAATACCCAGAATAACTCAAGATGTTTAAACTCTTTCAAATTACAAATTTATACTTACTATTGTATATTTTCAACAACCTATATAATATAAAAGTCATCATGTTCTTTCATATGCTGATTAAAGATGACATTTTTAACTCTTAAATTTTACTACCTCTGAAATGGTTTCATTGGAAATAAAGCAGCAAGCTTGGGTGAAAAATCACACCAAAAACCCCAAACCAAGGAATTCCAGAAAGTGCAAGCATCCCCAGAGGAAGCACAAGGAGAGCTTCAGACGCTCACTCCCACAGTGAGCGCGGGAGTAACACCACTGCAGGACCGCCCAGAGAGAAACCCAAGAGTCACGGTAGAGATTAACTTGCTGACACATACAAGTGTGAGTAGGATATAACTTCAAACAAGCAGTTAAAAAAAAAACAATTAACAAAACCCAAGACAAAGAAAAAGGCTGGCTGTAGGAGGAAATGCCTAAGCCCAAACAAGTGATACATACCCGTCGGTTGATCTTATCACCCTGCAAATTATACATTAAAGATTACTTGAAAATATTACTGCTTGAGAAAAATGTATACCTAGAAAAATCCCTCAAATACAGTCTCTCTAGCAACCCAAGCCAACACTTTGGAACAGGATAGATCTAATCTTTTATTATACCAACATATGTACATTTTAGAGGAGAAAGGCTAATTTTATAACACTGTGATTACTTAAAAGTGGGAAGACACCACTCTCTTGAGGATTTCTCATGCATTAGTTAGAATTGCAATGTTAGAGCTAAGTATGTGGTGATGATGGTCAGACAGTTAATTACTATTTGGCTTAAGAAAAGCCATTATACACCACTATGTTTAAAATAAGTAACTAATAAGGACCTACTGGAAACTCTACAGGGAACTCTACTCAATAGTCTGTAAAAACCTTCATGGGAAAGAATCTAAAAAAGAACTGGATATACGTATAACTGGTTTACTTTGCTGTACACCAGAAACTAACGCAACATTGTAAATAAAATATACTCTAATGCAAATTTGAAAAAAGAAAAGCTGTTTTCCATACATAGCAACAAGAGAAAGACAAGTATTAAATAAATAAGACTATGAATATTTTGGAGTACTTCTAAAAAACCACTAAGAAAGATAAAGCAGACTTTCAATCAAAGTAAACTGATTCTAAGTAACAAAGGAAGAATTCAACTCTCTTTTCACTAGCTAATTTTTAAGCCTTCATTAATAACTTCCTATGGATGGTACTGATGTTTCTTTAAAAGCTCACAATAAAACAATTCAACAAGTGTGGCAAGATTAAAAACTGAGAAGCACTCCACATATCACGGGGAAGGAATAAGATAATACCAGTGGATAGAGCAATTTTAGATTTATTGACATTTTCACTCTCCTTGAATGATTCTGAACATCTATGACTTTAAAGTTTTGCTTAAGCATCAACGTGAATCCTTTGATAGCAAGGCTGGCACATGTGGGCAAATCATCTAAAAATAGTAAGGGATATTCCTATATATCAATCCTTTAGCATTCACATTTCAGTGAAGCTTCGCTACCTTCTTTAGGAGTCTAAAGAAATGCAAACATTTTACACTTATTTACATCTTACTAGGTAAACTATACACCTTGGGGTTCAGAGGATTTGAGAGCTCACAAACATCAAGGGGTATACTGTTTAACTATATAAGCAATGGATTGGTATTTTATTTTTGTTTTCTGAAAGGAAGATCAATTGCCCTGGGAAGAGAAAGAGCAAGGTACACAACTATGAACCACTCTATTCTATTCCTTCTCATACACTGACCCGAATATAGCTATTGAGCAGTAAGAGAAATTGTGTAGATGATATAAAAAGAAAACAAATCTACCCCCTCAAAAAAAAAAAAAAAAAACAACCCACCACCTTTCTGTCCAGAACCTGTGTTTCCATCCTGATGCAGACCTTATTCATTATTTGGCAAAACCATTCTGATAGGAGTATTTCCTGCTTTCTCTCCACAAAACCATTTGTTGTAACAGTGAGCTAATGAGCAGTCTTTGCCTTGTTCCCTTTCCATCTGCATCTACTAAGGACATCCTTAAATCCTTGCGTCACTGACATCAAAATGAAACTTTCCACCCCCTCCCTAGAGAAATCTTGCTGGTCACTTTACCTGTGAAAGAATGTTGGTGCACTGCTGCAACAAAGAAACTGGAGGATTGCCGATACTTGTAGCAAGTTGAACCCTGAGCAACTGTTCTTTCTGGGTAGCATTTTCTTGCAAAGCATGGGCAAGGGCCACGGCAGCACACCAGTTTGAAAGCGAATCAGTAGAAAATAAACCTCCGCATAACAACTGACCAGCTGAGACCGTATTGCCTGTTGCTACAAAGGTGGCAGGCAGATAATAAGGTGAAAATGAATTATGTTGTTTCTAAACACACAAAAATAGTATGAAATAATACTTAAAAATCTGTTAATTAGCAGTATTAAGTAACACTTTCAAAAGTTTGTTTTTACAAAATAAAATTTAAAAGATGACAAAGAAGTATCTTGAAAGTAGCAAAACAAAGAAATATTAGAACACTTCAGGCATCAAACTGATGATGGTATATTCCAGAAATTATGACCTTAATTAAAAACTACACTTCTAAAACAAATTGAGAGGAAATGTTATATTTTAAACATCACATTACATACTAATATTTTACATTTTAAATATCTGCTACACATTTATTTTTTACTATTAAAAGATAATTATTTATTTTAAAAATTAGAATTAAATTATTTACCATCAATAGTGGAAGGCAGAAGTGTTGACACAATTTCTCCTTGTCCTTTCTGATTTTTATATAAGAAACACTGGAAACAGTAGAGAACAGCACAGCGTAATACAAATGGCTGCCTTTCATTAACCATGGACATGAGAAGTACTACGATGGCTGGTCTGTTGCATTTAAAAAGAAAAGAACAAAAAGAATTATTGCAGTCTACGTACATAAATCAACAGCTAGTCATTTTTGTTGACTGAAAAGCCATAGCCAGAACACCAGCAAGTTACCTATTTTCATCTCCATTTCACAGAAGAGATATCTGCAGCTGAGAGAAATGAAGTGATCTATTTGCTAAGGCACATACCTAGGAATTAATACCCGAATACAAAAACATAGGTTCTAAAGACTGGAAACTCTTAAATACCAACATATTTATCTTGTCAGATAATTTCTTGTTTCAAAACACAGAACTGAACTCCTTAAAAGGATAAGACGTGCAGACAAGATATACTAAATCGTCTGCGGGATCTCAGCGTTTCTCTTTTCCTACCTTGGTGGGTTTGAAGGTGCATTTACAGAAGCAAAGTAGTCTTGGTTTACTTGGCAGCCTCGAATAACTTCAGATACAGTATTAATGGTCTGTAATGAACATGAGTGGGGAAGATAATTTAGAGAAAGTTGAGTTGAAGGAAAAACCCTGTTTTTAAAAGAAGAAAATATTATATTATTTTGCTTTTTGCTTTTAAACAAAACTTAGATAACAAAAATGTCAGTTACAGCATTGTAACTTGTAACACTTTTGTGAGATTATATTTTAAAACACTAAGCGCCTCCAACTAAAAATAAACTTGACCACATGCATTTAAAATCTCAAACTAAAATTAATAATATCCTCTAAGAGAGAGAATCTATTTCTACAAAGCAAGAAAAAGGATGCTTAAAAATAAAATCAGAGAACAAAATATAACAAATTACAAATTCAATTTAAGGATGAGGCTGAAAAAAACCTCTAAGTAAACAGAATAAAAAGACACTGGGTCCAGAAAGTCCAATAATCTATGAATAGAGTTCAAGACACAGAAAAGAGGAAATTGTCAAGGAACACATAAAACTTCCTCAGAACTGAAGTACTTATGTCTCTAGTTTGAAAGGGCCCGATGAGTACTAAAATTTAGTGGGGTTGAGGGATAGACTCTGTAATACAGCACATCATCAGTGAATTTCAGAAACAAACCAGAAAGAAAGACTCTAGAGAAAGAAAGTAGGTTACACAAAAAGACTCAAAATGGCTTCAGACTTCTTAGTAGCAACACTGGAATAATGTTCTGAAAGTTGAGTGTTAATGATTTCCAATTCTGAATTCCATACCTAACCAAACACTAGATTAATTCTGAAGGTGGAGGAATGACATGAAAAAGCTAAAACCAAATTATCTTGCCATTCACCCCCTTTCAGGAAGTTAAGTAAAATAAGATAATGAACCAAGGGGTGGTAGAAAAAGACACAGAATCTAGATAACCAAGGAATCTCTTGGTGGCTCAGACAGTAAAGAATCCACCTGCAATGAGGGAGACCTGGGTTTGACCCCTGGGTTGGGAAGATCCCCTTGAGGAGGGCATGGCAACCCATTCCAGTATTCTTGCCTGGATATTCCCAGTGGACAGAGGAGCCTGGTGGGCTACAGACCATGCAGTTGCAAAGAGTTGGACTTGACTGAGTGACTAAACATGGCAAAAGGATAAGAGAACAGCATTGAAACATGTATATTATCTATGGTGAAACAGATCACCATCCCAGGTTGGATGCATGAGACAAGTGCTTGGGCCTGGTGCACTGGGAATACCCAGAGGGATCAGGTGGAGAGGGAGGTGGGAGGGGGGATCGGGATGGGGAATACATGTAAATCCATGGCTGATTCATGTCAATGTATGACAAAAACCACTACAATATTGTAAAGTAATTAGCCTCCAACTAATAAAAATAAATGAAAAAAAAAAAAAAAAAGAGTGAATAAACGTCCCAGGATAGGGACTTCCCTGGTGGTCCAGGAGCTAAGACATAATTAATGTTCCTAATGTAGGGGGCCCAGGTTGAATCCCTGGTCAGAGAATTAGACTCCACATGCCACACACCATGAAGATGCAAATAAATAAATAAAAGGTAAGCCCCAGGATAAGAGCTGTGTGACAGCAGAAGAGAATAAGCAGCCCATATTGGAGCAGGAGGACAGAGGACTTCCAGAAGGTCTGAAGTGGGGAACGTACTGTTAAGCATATGACAGTGTTAATATGCATAGATAGACAGAAAATCAGTAAAATGAAAAAGAATATTATTTTAACTCAGGAAAGAAAAAAAGGTTATTTAAAAAAAAAAGTATGGGGCTCTGTTTGGCTTAGCAAGAAACAGTATTGGAATAGTGACAAAACTATAAATTCTGATGATCAATTTAAAAATAAATTACTGGGGTGACAGGAAGAAGTAAAGTGGGAGGGTTATATAGGGGGAAGTGAGGCTTAGATAGGAAGGAGTCCAAAGATAGTTTTTCTTATAAAACTTTCACTGTTATCTGTACTTTTAATGTACATGTGTTAATTTGAGAAAAGAAATTTAAATAAACCTTTCTTTTCTTCAAACTAACTTCTTTTTCTTATAGGCAGGAAACAGAAAATGCGATATGTCAAGGAAAAAGAATTTATTATTCTACAAATGAGATTCAAGTCTGACTTGACTAAGTCATACTGTTCTCAAAATTAAAAATATAAATCATTACTGTGCATTTCTGTTGAATATAATAAAATTAACAAGAAATCTTCTAAACATTAACATTATTTATGCACTATTAAACTTTCGGAATGAATACACCTTTTGGAATTGCTACTGTCTTCACTGTGCTAATTATACTTCATAGTGTCAATAAGGAATTTAATAGACAAGAATGGTTAGCAACTGCTGTTTTTCATTTGGCTGATATCTAATTCTTCCTAGGCTTCCTGATCTCAGCTTCCACAGAGTGGCTTCTGCCATCACTTGGTTTACCTCAGTCAGGATATCAGCAGGAACTCCAGTGGCCATCAGGATAGTGCAAAGCTGCTGCAGTAAGCCGCACTGGAACATAGCTTTTTGGCAGCTACTGGTAGCACCAGGAGGGTTGTTGGGAGATACTAGTACACGAACAAGCTACGAAAGAAAGAGAACACAACATCTGTCTTTTAGAGATTTGGAAAGTCTTGAGACAAATTGATCTGTATGAATAGAAAACCTGTGTAATGGATCCCCCGAGCTGCTCAGCCAGATCTACAGCATGCAATGCTTTGACGGCATTTTACTCACTTCCTTCAAAACTGGTGTGAAAGTGTTAGTCACTCAGTCGTGTCCGACTTTGCCACCCCATGGACTGCCGCCTGCCAGGCTCCTACATCGGTGAAATTCTCCAGGCAAGAATACTAGAGTGGGTTGCTATTACCTTCTCCAGGGAAACTTCCTGATCCAGGGATCAAACCTAGGTCTTCCGCACTGCAGATTCTTCACTGTCTGAGCCATCTCCTCTCAAACCCTGTCACTACTTAACCAACTAAGTTTTTGTAATATCCTGTGCTTTCATTTCCTCCTCAAGGGGATCTTCCCAACTCAGGGACTGAACCCACATCTCCTGCATCTCTTGCACTGGCAAGCGGATTCTTTACCCCTGCGTCACCTGGGAAGCCCCATCAAAGTCCTGGATGGCATCTTTTCCCAAGAGGAAGCTGTTTTATCTGCACTGAAAATCTGCTGCTTTGTGTAGCCACCTTCAGTGACTTGCTGCAGCTTCTACATCAGCGCTTGTTTCACCTGTGTTAACACTTCTATGTTATGAAGCAGATGGCTTCTTTCCTTACACCTCATGAACCAACTTCTGCTAGATTCAAGCTTTTCTTCTGCAGCTTCCTTACTTTTCTCAACCTTCATGGAATTGAAGAGAGTTATGGCTTTTTTCTAGAGCAGGCTCTGGCTTAAGGGAATGTTATGACTGGTTTGATCATCTTAACCAGGCCACTAAAGTTTTCTCCACATTAGCAATAAGGCTGCTTCAGCTTCTCATCACTCATGTATTCACTATTCTTTCCTTCAATAACTCTTCCTCTGGATTTACAATTTGGCTAACTGGTACAACAGGCCTAGGTTTCAGCCTATCTTCCCTGTCAATATGTCTTCCTTACTTAGCTTCATCATTTCTAGCTTCTGATTTAGAGTGAGAGACATGTGACTCTTCTTTCTCTTGAACACTTAGAGGCCACTGTAAGGCTATTAACTGGTCTAATTTCAACTCTTATGTCACAGCAGATAGGGAGACCCGAGGAGAGGGAGACAGGGAACAGTCAGTTAGAGGAACACACACACACATTTATCGATTAAGCTGTCCATTTTACATGGGCGTGATTTGTGGTGCCACAGAACAATTACAACACTTACAGCAAAGACCGCTGATCACAGATCACCATAACAAATGATAATGAAAAGGTCTGAAATACTCTGAAGATTACCAAAATGTGACACAGAGACATGAAGTGAGCAAGTGCTGATGAACAAAAGCTGACAGACTTGCTTGACATAGGGTTGCCGTAAACTTTCAATTTGTAAAAAGTGCAATTATCTGCAAAGCACAATAAAGTGAAGCACAGTAAACTGAGATATACCTGTATTTAAAGCAAGCACCAAATTATGTTATTTTTCCCATAAATATTTCTGTATGCCTCTGATAAAAAGATTTTAAAAATATAAACATCATGCCATTATTATACCTAACAAAATCAACAATAATTCCTTAAGTAAGTAAGTAAGTAAGTAAGTGTTAGTCGCTCAGTTGTGCCCAACTCTTTGCGACTTCATGGACTGCAGCCCACCAGGCTCCTCTGTCCATGAGATTTTCCAGGCAAGGATATTGGAGTGGGTTGTCATTTCCTTCTCCAAGGGAATCTTCCCAACCCAGGGATCGAACCCAGGTCTCCTGCACTGCAGGCAGATTCTTTATCAACTGAGCTATGAGGGAAACCCAATAATTCCTTAATGTCATCTAATAGCAGCTGGGTATCTTAACTGATGATATAAATAAACACATTTCTAGATAACAAAGAAGTAGGAGGGATGGTTGAAAAATGAGATTACTTATAACAATAAGAAAATAAGTGGATGTAAATCCATGGCTAATTAATGTCAATGTATGGCAAAAACCACTACAATATTGTAAAATAATTAGCCTCCAACTAATAAAAATAAATGGGGAAAAAATAAATAAATAAAAATTTGAAAAAATATATTAGGAGTACAAAATTCCTCACACAAAAAAATCATACATTATAAATTTGTACTTATAGAAAGGATTAAATAAAAGCCCATTAAAATAAAAAAAAGAAAATAAGTGATGAACTAATAGTAATATTCAAATACATTACAAATATGCAAAATATCACAATAAATTGATTTATATTTTCCCAGAGGGAAAACCAGGGGAAGTTTGTAGATGTTATTTCCAGGCAGATTTTGACTCATTATATAGATTAAGCTTTTCATAAATAGAACTATCCAACAACAAAAAGGAGTCTTTCATTAGGTAATGAGTTTTCTGAGAGTTAATGACAGTATTGGTCCAAAAAATGGAATAGAAGGAATTCCTACAGGTAGAAATAGTCATGAAATTATCATTCCAGGAAAAAATTTAAATGTTTCACAACTAAAAAATTTTCAAAAATATGCTTTCTTCAAATTTAATTTGTGAAATTTAAATGAACAATCCTCAAGTGGATCAATTTCAATCTTTAGTGGCTTAGAATTTTATCATAATTATAACTGGGATGATGAATAATTGCAGTTAGGACATATATACCCAAAAAGGATTATTTATCACTATTTACAATGCATTTTCATTTGTTATATAACCGAGAACTTGAAATATAAGCAATCCTAAATATAAGCAATAAAGCTATCAAGAAAGAGTTTTCTAACAGTTTGAAAAGCAGAAGATAATCTATGGCCTGTGAAGCTATGAAATACATCAACTACTCCGTCTTTGAATTGAGAATACATTACAGTGAGTTAAACTCAGTTTATTTTGAAGCTTATGTTCTTCAATAACTACTATCTAGTTTATTCACTTTCTAGAAGAATACTTAAAGAACTAACTTACTTCTATATAGAACTAGAATCCTGTTTTTCTGTTTATATGCAGCATTCTATTCTAAATTTTTTTTTTGTAAAATAGTGCTTTCCTTTTTGACAAGTGACTTTCTTGTTATCAACTACTTTTTGCAAAAGTTAATTCTTTAGGTAGTACCCTAAGCTATAAAACATGAGTAAGCTCCTCAAGCAGTTTAGATTTTCACTCTGGAAGGAAATATATATGTAACTGGTACATCATGAGAACCCGCCATTTTCTCTAATCACATTTTGAAAATCATTTTTCTAGAGGAATTTCCTTTGTTAAGAAAGCAGTGTTGAGCAAAGATATCAAGTTTACCGCTGGGACACTATTTCTGAAACATTAAAAACTAATAGCCTTGAAATGTGTGATACTGACATGTAAAAATAGAAACAATGAAGTTGGGAATATAAATAGATTCTGCCTATGTTCTCCTGTAAAATATTTCCCTAACAGTTTTTAAGGCATATTTTAAATAGGCTAAATATAGTTTATTATCCAAACTGGGACACTTCTGAAGTAAAAGAGGACACGATTAGTAATCACAAAATGAATACTGACCTGGTAAACTGCGGCATATGGTCACCCTAATTATCAATCAACCCTATGTGGGAAACTCCCAGAGAAGGCAGCAATATGGAGATTCTAATCATCAGTCTGATTAACCACCTAGTTTTGAGGAATACAACTTTAATAACATAGGGACATTCAAAGATCCACAAGAATCACTAGAGAGTAAGTTAGGAAACGGGTATAAACTTAAGGGTTTGGAGAAGGGTAATTCAATAAAGGGATAAATAAGTAAAATACTTCAAAAATGTCATAATTTTCTGATACAGAATTCATTTGGGATCCTACTGTCTTCACTTTTACTATCCATCACCACCAAGCTTTCACCACAGAGCTTAAATGAAATTACATGTGACTTGTTAATTTAATTTGCAGTAAACGTAAAACTCAAGACTATTAATCTTTGAGGGTAGGGACATCATCATCCAATTCCAAGCATCCAGTGTCTGGCTCTCAGTAAACGTTTATTGAATGAATTTCTATGCTGAACTTAATATTCTGAATGCTAAAATTTATATTAGAACCTTAAATGAAGAAAGTAGATTTAAAAAATTCAACAAGCTAACTTATTATTTTCTAATGCAAAACCTATCAGGAAACTGTATGCTTGGATATGCTTTAAAATAACCCAACAGGGCAAGAGAGGGGAATAAAAGATGAAACAATATTGTCAGATGTTAACAGTTATTGAAACAAAGCGTATGTGTGGGAGGGAGGGAATCTCTATCTCTAAATATAACTGTAAATCTCCATATCAGAACATTCTTACTTTTTTTTTAAAGCCCACCTGAAACCAATTCAACATCCTGGACTGACCAAATGCAAGCTATTTTTTTTTTCTTTTAAAGGATTGTTGTCAAAATTATCACATTTATGTCTGAGGACAGTGTACCTGTAGCATTAGGTGCAGATTAGTCACTTTCTGGGCGGACCAGCCAGAATTTTCATCTCCAACTTCGAACCAAGGTTTCATACGCTGAATATATGAGCCTTCTTTAAAAAAATTTTGATTGGAATTGTTGTTTTTTAACAAGTTTTGGAGCAGAATCAGACAATCTTCCACTACGATACCTGGGGAAAGAATGTAAAAAACAGGAATGTGAAGGTTGATAGAACCTGAAGGAAAATTCAACCCCCAAACATTTTAAAAAGAAAAATCTCCCTGTGAAGCATCTCCTCAGCATGCACGGCAGTGAGCCTGCTCTCCCTCAGGTCCCCCAGGGATCTCTTGGCTTTTCTTTTTGACTAGCCACTCATCTCAGTAACTCACACTGTTTCTTCACATTCAGCTTACACGTCATTTCTTCAGGGATTAGTGAGATCCAATGACTGGATTAGGATCACCAGCTACATGCTCCCACAGTAGCCTACTCCTTTCATTAGTATGTAGCATCTGTCTTCTCCACTAGATTATAATTCATGAAGACAGGAATTTGTGAATGTCCTACTCATCTCTGTATCCTCAGCAGATACAGAGATAAGATATCAGACATATACAAGGTAAAGTGAAAGTGAAAGTTGCTCAGTCAGGTCTGACTCTTTGCGACCCCATGGACTATATCGTCCATGGAATTCTCCAGGCCAGAATACTGGAGTGGGTAACCTTTCCCTTCTCCAGGGGATCTTCCCAACCCAGGATCGAACCCAGGTCTCCCGCATTGCAGGTGGGTTCTGTACCAGCTGAGCCACAAGGGAAGCCCCATATACAAGATAGGTCACTACTAAATATTTGTTAAATGAATCAGTCATTGTAATCTCTAAGAAGCACCTGACATTGTTGTCTCAATGTCTCTTCCTTGAAACTTCCTCCTCTCTTGGTTTCTAAAACACTAATAACCCCCTCCCTGGTTTTCCTTACAGATGTCTGGTCACTCCTCAGGCTTCCTAGGCAAAGAGCTCTGTTTTCTCTGCAAAGCCTATGATGAAGAGTGGATGCTCATAGTGAGTAGGTTCCTCTGTCTATATACCCACACTTTTGCGCCTACTAGTTGAGCTGCATGATTATAAGAATTAATTGCTTTTTAAAAATTAAGACTATTTTTTCAGAGCACCTTCAGGTTTACAGAAAATCTGAGCAACAAATATAGAGAACTCCTACATACTCTCTCTCCTTGCCAGGGTCCACTGCTCTTACTATTTAGCATTAGCGTGAGGTACTGATCATCATTTGTTAGACTGATGAATGAATACTGATACATTATTAACTCATGGTCATAGTTTACATTAGGGCTCAATCTTTGTAAGTTCTATAGGTTTCAACATATGTATTAATTTTATGTACCCACCATTACAGTATCACATAGAATAGGTTCACTGCTCTAAAAATCCTGTGATCCACCTATTCATTCCTCTTTCTTTTCTTCAAGACTCACTCATGATAAAAACTCTCAGCAAAAATCAGAGTTAAGGGTGAAACATCAACATTCTCATTAAAGTCAGCAATTATTCTAACACTGTATTAAAGATTCTAATACGCTTTCCTGATGGCTCAGATGGTGAAGAATCTGCCTGCAATGCAGGAGACCCGGGTTCGATCCTTGGGTCAGGAAGATCCTTTGGAGAATGAAACGGTAACCCACTCCAGTATTCTTGCCTAGAGAATCCCAAGAAGAGAGGAACCTGGCAGGCTGCAGTCAATGGGGTCACAAGAGTTGGACACCACTTAGCGACTAAACCACCACCAAAGATACTAGTCTGTGTGATGAGACAAAGAGGACAAGAAAACTGGTATAAGAAATGAAAGGAAGGAAAAAGGATTACACTATTTGTAGAAGATATTATATCTACACAGAAAGTCCAATGAGAACTGATGATTTAATAAGATAATTGGATACAAAATCAATATATAAAAAAATCAAATAGTAACCAATTTGAAAATGTAATTAAAAAGAAAGATTTCATTCATATGTAACAAAAAGTATAAGATGCCTAGGAATGAATCTAATAAAAAAAGGGTATACAACTTTTGTGTTTAAATTATAAACAGTACTGAAAGAGATAAAAAGAAGGCTTGAATAGATTAAAAGATATACCTGGGTTCATGGAGAGAAAAAGTCAATGATGATTCTCCTTAATCTTAAATCTGTATATTTTCAATAAATATCCCAACTGGGATTTTCAGGTAACTTGACTAGCTATTAAGTTTCACTTAAATGAAGAATAAAGAAAACAGATGGTAAGACAGTTATGAAGAGGGCCAAGATAGGAAATTCTTTCAATATTATAATAGGAGATTATTATGAAGCTTTAGTAATTAAGAAAGTATGGTTTTAGTGTAGAACTAGACAAACACCAATGGAATAGAACAGAGAACTCAGAAACAGACCTTCACAACGTATGAAATTTGATCACAAATCTTATACCATCATTCAAAAGAAAATCCCAATTAATTAAATGCAAAAGACAAATTTTTAAAGCCTTTAGTACAAGTGATGGAAACTCTCTTTATGACCATGAGATATAGATTTCTTAAGCCCAAAAGCATAGACTATAAAAAAATCTAACACGTGATTATATTAAAATTATAAACTTTAATAGAAACACTATAAACAGACTAAGAGAAGATAACTAAAACATGTATAATCAACAAATGATTAGTGTCTAGCGTATATAAGAGCTTCCAAATAATCAACTGCAAATGGAAAAATGATCTTACATAAAAATGGGCAAGAAGGTAATTCAGAGGGTTCAAGGATACACAAAAACAGACAGTGACTATACTAAGATCATGGCAATCAGCTCCATCACTTCATGGTGTATAAACGGGGAGAAAGCGGAAACAGTGACGGACTTTATTTTCTTGGGCTCCAAAATCACTGCAGACGGTGACTGCAGCCACAAAATTAAAAGATGCTTGCTTGGAAGAAAAGCTCTGACAAACCTAGACAGCATATTAAAAGCAGAGAAATCACTTTGCCGACAAAGCATATAGTCAAAGCTATGGTGTTCCCCGTAATCATGTACAGATGTGAGAGTTGGACCATAAAAAAGGCTGCATGCCAAAGAATTGACGCTTTGAAACTGTGGTGCTGGAAAAGATTCTTGAAAGTCCCATGGACTGAAAGGTGATCAAACCAGTTGATTCTAAAGGAAATCAATCCTGAATATTCACTGGAAGAACTGAAGCTAAAGCTGAAGCTCCAGTACTTTGGCCAAAGCTGACTCATAGGAAAAGACCCTGATGCCGGGAAAGACTGAGGGCAGGAGAAAAAAGGGGTGACAGAGGATGAGATGGTTGGATGCACCAACTTAAAAAACATGAGTTTGAGCAAACTCTGGGATATAGGGAAAGACAGGAAGCCTGGCATGCTGCAGTCCATGGGGTCGCAGAGTCGGACATGACAGTGACTGAACAACATACCCATGAAAATATGCTTAATCTCGTTATTAATTTAAGTAATGAAGTAAAATCTCAGTAAGATAACTCTCTCTCTTTGCATGTGTGCTCAGTCCATGTCTGACTCTTTGCAACCCTGTGGACTATAGCCCACCAGGCTCCTCTATCTGTGGGATTTTCCAGGCAAGAATACTGGAGTGGGTTGCCACTTCCTTCTCCAGGGAATCTTCCTTACCCAGAGATTGAACCTGTGTCTCTCTGCATTACAGGTGGATTCTTTACTCGCTGAACCATTGGGGAAGCCATAAGTAACTCATCCAATCTTTTCTGCTTATCTAATTTTGTTTCATTTATATTCTAATGACTCAATCTTTATCACCAACGTGGCCCTGCCCTCCAGATTAGTAAGCCTACTCTCAACCATGTTATCGCTGATCGCTCAGTTGCGCAGTCATGTCCGACTCTTTGCGACCCCATGGACTATAACCTACCAGACTCCTCTGTCCATGGGATTCTCCAGACAAGAATACTGGAGTGGGTTGCCATTTCCTTCTCCAGGGGATCTTCCCAACCCAGGGATCAAACCCGGTTCGCCGGCATTGCAGGCAGACGCTTTACCCTCTGAGCCATGAGAGAAGCCTCAACCATACTATAGTACTTGCTAACTCCAGTTCAGTGAATGCAAATATACTCATTTTTCTCCTCTGACTCTGGTGCTAGGGTTTTTCGATCAATTTCTCACTAAAAATATCTAAAAAAGAAAGAAAAAAAAATCTAAAAATGCTAAACTAACAAAAAAAAGTCTAAGAGCAATGAAGTGACAGTACAGCAGGCTAAAACTGACAAGAAAATGGGTATCTACACAGCCAGATAAGTATAAAAGTACCTTTTGGTTGGCAGTACATTTCTCCATTTTGATAAATCTAAACTTCTCATTTTGACAGTCTCATGGGACAGAAGGAAAATAAATCAAAGCCAAGGGTATACACAAGTTAGGCAAGGAATCTAACAGAAAACTCTTCTCCTAATAAACCAGAACCTCAAAAGGACATATCCCCAGGGGGCAAACAGTGAAAAGTTAACCAGTACTCAAAGACTGGCCTGGGTTTGCATTGCCTGAATGGTCCAGGAAATATCAAGCCTTCAATCTGGAATAAGGTGATCCCAGATAAATTGTAACCCCAGGGCTTGCCAGAGACGAACACATTTTCTATGCAAGAAATTACCTTTATCCTAGGATTCAAATTCCTGTAACTAATTCTCTTAAGTACACCACACAACACAGTGAAAGAAAGCCATGTACACAGAAAACATTGTACCATGTATAAAAACCAGTAGAGCCAAGCACCAGACCCACCAAGACTTCAAATACTAGGACTATCAGAGACCGTAAAATAACTGTTTCTTACACTTAAAGACATGAAAAGATAAATTGAAAATATATGCAGAAAAAAGGAAGTTGTAAAAAGTTACCTAGCAAATTTGCCAAAGTACCAGACAGAACTTTTGGAAAAGAAAAATGTAAAACTCAATGATACATGCAAAAGCTGATCAAATAAAGGTGAAGAGAGAATCGCTGAAATAGGAAATAGATCAGCAGAAATAATCCAGAAGAAAATCTGTTAAGATAAAAAGAAAACACAGAAGAGAAAGTACGATGATACGGTGAGAATCTAGTCAGATGACAGAGAACTGACTCTGGGTTTAGGAAGATCTGAAAAAATGTGACAAAGCAGTATTGGAAGACAGATAGCTGAGATTTCCAGAAACAGGGAAAGACACCAACAGATTCTGAAAGTCTAAGAAATATTAAGCAGGATAAATAAAAAGAAATCCATACTCAAAAAACCACAGAGGAAGAAAGAAAGAATTCATCCACCCTCCCTCAGGAAAGCCTCTTTCAACATCTAACAAAACAACAAAAAAAGGCATATGTCCTCCTTTCTCCCTTCAGTTGCATTCCTGAGAAGTTAACAATTCAATGAGAGCAAAAGGGACCTTCTCAAATCAATCTCTTCATACTATACCTCCATCACTGTTCCCCTCCTCTGTAATAATGTCCAGTAGTCTCTCAAAAGCATTTTCAAAAGCAACAATTTTCTGGATTGCTCCATTGCTTCTTGTTAGAGCCTGCAGTAGTAAGACGCCCTTATGGAGGAAGAAAGATAATGTTGAGTGGAATACAACTTTTTTAAGACATTTAAAGATTACTTTAAAAACCACAGAGATTTAGAAGTGGCAGGAATTTTACAAGCCCAACTCCTTTGCTTTACAGATGGGGAAAAAAAGGATAGAGAAGGTGAGCAATTTGCCTCCCTAAGCTGTACAGATTTCAAAAGACAGACCCCTGACTAGAATCCATGTCTAGCAATTCCTAATTCAGTTCTTTTTTCCCCATTCAATACAAATATACAATTCTTGCACATTCATCAGTCATTACATAGCTTTCACTGTGGTCTAAGAGAGCTGAACATGACTGTATCTATCTCAGTAATGCCTCTGTATGTACTTCACAATAGTAACAATAAGAAATTGTGAAATCAATAATATAAGCTAATAAACACCACCACATTCTAGCAGTGCAAGTTCAACTATTCTTGTAATTATTCAGCCTGCAAATTCTCCAGATTTAATTCTAAAAGTTGACAGGTGAAAAAAAAAAAGGAAGGAAGAGAATTCATGTCTCATGAATAGCATGCCTAGTACAAAACAATTCTCTGTAGTCTTTGCTTCTGATTTTTAGTTTTACTCAGTTCATATTGAGCCACATTTAGTTTACATATCTGCAACCACTTAATCATTCAAGAAAAACTCACTCAACCATTTCTGCTTATTTCACTATCAAACAAGAATTTTACGAGCTCACAGGGAGTCTAACAATATCATAATGGTCAAAGAGATAGAAAATATTTAATGAAAAAAGGCAGATATTACTTAGAGGAAGAGGAATAGCAACTAGGTAATTCAAAAGTGCCTAAGAGGCTAATTAGCTGTTGGCTGTCCATATTGGGCAGGTCAGTATTCACACAAGACAAAAACTGCCCACAGCGTTATTGCACTTGTCCTACTCATCTTTCTGACTGTCCACTCTCAACATTAACATGAGAGAGAAAGCCAAAGTGGTTACGTCTAATTCTCCTGCTTAATGAGTTTAACTGCTAACAAAGGAGGAAGAAATACAGTGGAAGAACACTAAGGCTATGAATTAGATACAGTGGGTTTTTTAAAGTTCTGGTTACTGCTTGTACAACTTGAAGCAAATTACATAAATTCTGTATGTAATTTATATAATGTAAGCCTCAGTACACCCATGTGTAAAACGAGGATGGTATCTTTGTCAGAGGGTTTTTATGAGGACTAAAGGAAATAAAATAGCCCCCATAGAGCCCAAGTTTTCACTGCGTATCAGTTTCTTTTACCTATTATGAAAGGTATTCCTCTATTCAAACATATCCAATAAAATGTTATTGAAAATGAAAGTATACACTCACTGGTCATTGCAAGTAAGTGGGCACCAATTCCTGACTTTAAAAACTGGCAATTAAAGGGATTTACCGATTTATCCTTCCTTTCTTATATGAACTGTAATTCAGGGTAATAAAATCCACTGTTCCATGAAGTAAACTTCCTCTTTGAGGAAGATTACATCTGAATAAATGTAAAAGAATGACAAGTTCCAGAAATCATCATTTTGAAACTCTTAACAAAATAACTGATTCAGGCAATGTTCATTAATGAATGATAGGCTATAATGGATGAAAGGATCCATGAAGGGATCTGAATGTCATCACCTGAATCAAATCCACTAATCATACAAGTGAGACAGCCAGGTACTTCATTTCCTAATGTGTTGCAAACTGCATCACCCAGGGAATATCAAAGCAAAGAGGTGAACCAAAACCTAATCAAGGCCTTCAGAAAAGTAACTGACATTAACAACCAAAAATAATGAGAGAACCTTGTCTGGATCCTGATTTGGAAACCAACTGTGAAGGACATTTATGAGACAACTGGGAAACTTGAGTACAGAATAGTTATCTTATTTAAACTGAGGGCTAAGACAAACTTATTATCTCATTAAATGTGATAATGGCATTGTAGTTATATAAGGAAATAAATACACACTACATGTGTACTGAAGTATGCAGTAGTTAAATTATACAGAAATAGTGAAATCAGATAGGTTGATTCCTTTTAAATATTCCAGTTAAAAATAAAGGAGAAGAAACAAATTTTAAAAAATAAAGAATGGTGAGGGGAGGGGTAGATGAAGCGAGTATAATAAAATCTTGAAAATTAAGGGGTTTGGGGATGGGTTTGTCTGTGTTTTCTCTACTTTTGTGTGTGCTTACATTTCTCATAATAATAAACTAAAGAATGCAATTATAGACTATCACATAGAAATGAGCTGGTACCTAGAGTTTTCTCAACCTTTCTCACTAATTTTTAAGCACTAACTTGAATAAATATATTTCAGTGCACCTATGATAAATGACCAACTAATTCTCTAAATCCAGATCAAAATCAATTTTTCAAATATAGAACAGAGACTAAAAATCTTTACCAATAGGCTTCCCTGAGAGATTTAGTCATGTTGTTAACTATCACTGAATGCAATGAGAATATTAAAAAGAAAGAAAAGAAGGAAATGAAAGTTTTAAAAGAAGGATGAAGAAAGAAAAAAATACAAAAGAGCGAAGGGGAAGCAGTGTATTATTCTAGGCAGTCACAGAGAGAGCCACTAGTGACTGCCAGGGGTGCCTGTTAGCTTCTTCTGATTGCTGTATGGCATATTATGCTGTTTATTACATAATGCTCAATAGTAAGTATGCACAAAAAATTCAAATGAATTTATTTTTATTTTTATTTTTTTCATTTATTTTTATTAGTTGGAGGCTAATTACTTTATAATATTGTAGTGGTTTTTGCCATACATTGACATGAATCAGCCATGGATTTACCTGTGTTCCTCATCCTGAACCCCCCTCCCACCTCCCTCCCCATCCCATCCCTCTGGGTCATCCCAGTGCACCAGCCCTGAGCACTTATCTCATGCATCCAACCTGGACTGGTGATCGGTTTCACACTTGATAATATACATGTTTCGATGCTGTTCTCTCAGATCATCCCACCCTCGCCTTCTCCCATACAGTCCAAAAGTCTGTTCTATACATCTGTGTCTCTTTTTCTGTCTTGCATATAGGATTATCGCTACCATCTTTCTAAATTCCATATACATGCGTTAGTATACTGTATTGGTGTTTATCTTTCTGGCTTACTTCCCTCTGTATAATGGGCTCCAGTTTTATCCATCTCATTAGAACTGATTCAAATGTATTCTTTTCAATGGCTGAGTAATATTCCATTGTGTATATGTACCATAGCTTTCTAAATCAAAGGAAAGATGGCTATAAAACTCCAAAATCTAATAAACATTATAGCAAAAAAATAACTTAACCCCTAATTGTAAAATTAACAAAAACCAACATAAATAGAGAATCATTTTATCTGTCTCAAAGACAGGAAAAAAAAAAACAGTAGATAGTTGAAAGAAGTGCTATATTTAAAAACCAAGATAATGCACTTATATACACACACCTAAGTATATCTGAAAATGAAAATAAATGATAATAATACTAATAACAATATAGAAAGAACTTCTTTATTAATTAGTTTGTATGTATGTAGTAATTCTTTATTAATTGGTATGTATCTTATTTGAACTGAGGACCAAGAAAGGAGTAGAACAACAAATTCAGGTTTAAGACACATCGTATTTTAGTCAAGAAAAGACACTCAAAACTCCTAATAGGTACACAATTCTTAAAAGAATATTAAGGAATAAAAAAATGTCCTCAGAAACCAATACATTTTAAAGCAATTTTCCTCCAAGTAAAAAATAAATAAAAAAGCCCTTCTCACGAGTTTCATTACTATATTATTTCATCACTTATAATATTGCATTCACATATATACCACAAAGTTTTAAATACAAAACTAAAAATACTGTCTATGTGGATAAAAAGTCAAGAGCATTTCAGTTTTGTCTTTACTTTGCCATGAACCAGTTATGAGACCAAGAACAATCCAAATGGTATTTACTAGCACTTAAGATGAGGAAGGCACAAGGCCGGGTGCAACAAATAGATGAATAAGACCTCCCTAACAAAGAACAAGTCACAAGGCTTCTGTGCATCCTGGGTCTCTGAGTGTAAATATGGAGACTTAATTAGTTTGATAAGATTTCCTAGCTCTAAAGTTTAATTTTAAAGATTTTTCCAATTGCCATCTAAAGTATTATGGTTTTGGTCAAGTTGTAGATAACAGAAAAAAATGGTCAAGCAGCAAAACAGTATTGCATCAAAACAAAACAGTACTGGTCAATGTAAAATACTCAAATGTATATGCAAATATTAAAATAAATCAGAATGAAGAATTAACTCCAGAGCAAATCATGTGAGTTAAATAGAGATTACAAGGAAAATCCTTTGAAATATATTCAATCAATTAAGGGTGGAGAGTTCAAATGCAGCACTTTGTTAAATTTATGTGGTTCAATGTATAGGGATGTTTCCTGTACTCTGGAGGCAGCCTGGGATCAGTACAACCTTGCAGAAAAAAATGAAAGAAATCCTAAACTTGTAGAAGGCATAAATTCGAATAGCAAAATCATTTGTCTAACCAAAATACTGAATAGGCAGAAAACAAAGAAATAATAGGGCCTTGTATATAACTTTAAAAGATCTAAACCATTAACCCAATTTTCCAAATCTAATTTCTTATAACTCTGAAAAAGGGTCAACAAAGATTTCATTTGCAAAGAGAGAATAAAAGTTGCATATTCTTAGGCTTTTTAAAAAAAATTTAACTTACATCATTACGTATAACTTCCCTGGAATCTGCTAATAAGTCCATCAATCTTGAAACACCTAGAACATATAACCATGTGTAAAACACTGGCAGATCAAAAATACCAATAGTGATTCAAATTATGAACAATTTATTAACACATTTCAGTTATAAAAGTGATCCTTACTTTTATTTTCTTGTTATTTTTGTTTTATTTTTGTTTGTTTTGTTTTTTATGATCCTCACTTAAAAATATTTTTTTTGGCCTTGTCATGAGGCATGTGGGATCTTAGATCCCTGACCAGGGATAGAACCCACACCCCTTGCATTCAAAGTGCATTGTCTTAACCACTAGACTGCCAGAGAAGTCCGTGATCCTTACTTTTAAATCAAAATAATATAAGGAAGAGGAGTCACTTACCCATGGGACTGACTAAAATAATTTGCTGCACCTGAGGCCCTAGTTGTTTTAAAAGAGAAGTAAGAAGCTTCACGCCAGGCCAGCGGACATGGAAATCAAACTCCTACAATACAAGAATTCAAAATATTTAACATTTGTAATTCGTATTTTCAAGGAAAACTTTTTTTTTTCAATTAGTAGTATGGTACCAAAAACTATAAGCAAACAGAGTTTAGCAAACTTTAAAAAAGTAATTTAAGAAATAAAAAGAAAATTTATAAATGATCAAACTGATTAAACTGTTATGATTAGATATAGTTGTACTTTGTAAAAATGGAAATAAGCAGACAGTATCTGAAGAGATTATATAGGTCTTAAACATGTGAATCTCTTGCAATGATATAACAAATTTCACTATCTTAAAAAGAAACATATGTATTGCTTCCTCAATAACACCCAAAAGGGCAACAAAAGCAGCTTATTAGGATGACAAAAACAGTGAAGTTCTTTACTTACCTCCAATAAAGATAAGAGAAGAGTGACATTTTCTTGCTGCTTAATGAAAATTTCTGTAAACTGGCTTCCCAAATCCTCACTCTGTCTTGTGGAGTTTTCTTCTGTAATATTCAAAGATAAAGTACTTGAAAATGATGCTTTATTATTTTAAAGTATCTGTTTTGCTGAAGAAGCTAAGCAGAAACGATAATTTTCTTGGAACAGTGTGGCTCGAAGTGGTATCACGGTAATGCTGGAAGGACATACCCTTAAAATTACTTTCAGTGTCATTTAAAGGAATTTTTATTCTTTAAATGTTTATGATATTCAAAGAAAATATATTTAGATCTCTGCATTTACTTAAGGTCATTTTTAGGTTAAACTTCTAGTTAGAGTACAAGGTAACTTACTGGGGCGATGGAAATATGCTATCTCAAATGTGATACTGGAATACTGGTTACGCTACTATATACATTTGCCCAAACACACAGGACTATACAACCCCTAAGGATAAATTTTAATATACGTAGATTATACCCCAAAATCCCCTCCCCGCAAAAGATTACTTAACACACAGTCCTTGCTGACTCTTAAGTCTCTTAGTGTTACTGAGTTAAATAATTTAATTCTAAAGTTAAACCAATCATCTAAAGATTATTCAGTATCTTTTTCAAAAAAATTAACATATACATCCTATAAAGTTATTTGGCAGTAAAACCAGAGTTTGTATGTAATTTTTCATTCATTTTTTAAAAGATTTTACATTTGTCCTTAAGATTTAATTCTTTATCCATTGTTTCAACATACTTTGTCAAAAAAAATATAAAGGGTCACTAAAAACTGAAGCAACAATTGCCAAAACAAACTAGCATTTAAAATCTGCCTACACTATAAATGCAATATAGAGATGGCAAATACACTACTCCCATCCCCTCACCTATTCCAGACACAGCTATTCCTTTTCCACATATTGCTCCAGGCAGTGACTATAAACAATGGAGTTGGCAGTCAAGATCAAACATATTTATTATCCCTCAAATTGTTCTTTTTTCAAATGTTAGGTTTTAATATTAATATACTTTAGAAATAGAAAAAACACAGCAGAGCAAAAAAGCAAGACAATCCTACACTGATAGTGATAATCTCATTTAATCATTTGAAGAGAAAAGGAAGAGACCAAAGTAGAAAACAAAAGTTTCCATATTCTAAGTTATTAATATAACCTAATTTTCTAGCATATTGATTAATATGCTGGGCTTATCCTTCAGAAATCCTAAGAAATATTTCTTTCATCATCTTTTTTTTTTATCAGTAGAAGAATTCACTGTTTCTGAACCTTAAAACTATATCACTTAGAATATACTTTACTTTCAAAAGGACTAGTCTGGCTGTGCTAAGAAGATGCCAAGGGAAAGAGGGAAATAACAGGCAGTTCAATTAGGAGGCAATAATCAAGGTAAGCAGTGAAGGTGGCTTACAGAGTGGTCATAATTCTTATGAAAATAGAAGGAACAGGATTTGTTGGCATATTCCTTAGAGGAGTGTGAGAAGGGGAGAAAAATAAAAGGAAGAGTGATTCTAAGGTTTCAGCCTGAAGAAGTGGAAGGATGGCACTGCCACTTTCTGAAGATTGCAAACACTGGAAGAAGAAAGCTGAGAATATATAGAGAACCAGAGGTTTAGTTTTGAATGTGTTAAGTTTGAGACACATAAAAACTTGAGTGGGGTTATCAACCAACTGGATAAACAAAAACATAACTGTCAGTGGATAGGTTTGGGTTGGACGTATATATTAGAATGGTAAACATAAAAATGATATTTATAGTCATAAGACTGGATGATAAAGGGCATCTACAAAAAACATAG
This sequence comes from Cervus elaphus, assembly GCF_910594005.1. Lineage (NCBI taxonomy): Eukaryota > Metazoa > Chordata > Mammalia > Artiodactyla > Cervidae > Cervus > Cervus elaphus. Next base: position 25,548,719 of record NC_057820.1, read on the forward strand.
CTAACATCAAAACTTAATGGCAAAAGATTGAATGATTTTCACTTAAGATGAGGAAAAAGGCAAGAATATCCACTTTCACCAATTCTAATCAACATCATACTGGAGTTCTTAGTGTCACAGGGCAGAAAAAGAATAAAAGGCATATGGGCTGAAAAGAAAGAAGTAAAATTGTATTTACAGATGACATGCTTGTCTATGTAGAAAATCCTATGGAATCTACAAAAAACCTATTAGAGAGTTTAGCAAAGTTTCTGAATAAAACGCCAATATACAAAATTAATGGCATTTCTATATACTGATGATAAAAAATTAGAAATTCAAATTTTAAACACAGCATGAATTAAGAGTGCCAGAAAGTATTAAAGACTTAGGGGTAAATCTGATAAAAGATGTATAAAATCTATATACTTTGAAAACTCCAAAATGGTGATGAGAGAAATTAAGATTTAAATAATATACATACTGGTTCCTGTATTATTGTTGTTGTTATTTAGTTGCTAAGTCGTGTCTGACTCTCTTGCAACCCCAGGGGCTGTAGCCTACCAGGCTCCTCTGTCCATGGGATTTCCCAGGCAAAAACACTGGAATGGGCTGCCATTTCCTTCTACTGGGGGTCCTCCCAATCCAGCATCTCCTGCATTTGTAGGCGGATTCTTTATCAATAAGCCACCAGGGAAGAGCTTTTGTATTAGAAGGCTCAAAACTGTTAAAATATCAGTTTACTCTCATATCAATCTGCAGATTTAATGGAATCCCAATCAAAATATCAATAAGCTTTTTTTTAGGTAGAAATTGACAAACTGGTTCTAAAATTGATACGGGAGTGTTAAGGACCAAAAAGAGCCAGGACAATTTTGAAAAAGAACAAAGTTGGAGGACTTACACTGGTAAAGATTTACTACAAAGACAGAGTAACCAACAGGGGCTTCCCGGCTGGCGCAGTGGTAAAGAATCCACCTGCCAATACAGAAGACACAGAGATGCAAGTTAGACCCCTGGGTCAGGAAGATCCCCTGGAGTAGGAAATGGCAGCCCACTCTAGTATTTCTGCTTGGAACATTCCATGGACAGAGGAGCCTGGCGGGCTCAGTCCAGGGGGCTGCAAAGAGTTGGACACGACTGAGCATATAGACATTCACAGTAACCAATACCATACCATGCAGGCAACATGAAAGACATGGAGACCAACAGACTAGTAAGTCTAGCAACAGACCCACTGGTTCACAGACCTAATCACAAGAGTTAAAACTGTAAAACTTTTAAAAGAAAATACAGGAGAAAATTTTAGTGATTTTAGGTTTGGTAAAGATTTCATAAATAGGAAACAAAAGGCCCAAATTATATAAGAAAAATAATCAATAGACTGGAATTAATGAAAATTAAAAATTTTGCTCTTCAAAATACAATGTTAGGAAAATAAAAAGGCAAGTCAAAGACTGGGAGAAAGTATTTGTGAAACATATATCACAAGGACTTTTATCTAGAATATATACAGAACTCTTACAAACTGAAGTATGAGAAGACAATCGAGTGAAAAAAAAAAAGAACAAGGGATCTGAATAAACATGTCACCAAAGAAAGTAAAAGGGCTTCCCTGATAGCTCAGTTGGTAAAGAATCCACCTGCAATGCAGGAGACCCTGGTTCAATTCCTGGGTCGGGAAGATCCACTGGAGAAGCAATAGGCTGCCCACTCCAGTATTCTTGGGCTTCCCTTGTGGCTCAGCTGGTGAAGAATCCGCCAACAATGTGGGAGACCTGGGTTGGATACCTGGGTTGGGAAGATACCCTGGAGAAGGGAAAGGCTACCCACTCCAGTATTCTGTCCTGGAGAGTTCCATGAACATGTATAGTCCATGGGATCGCAAAGAGTTGGACACCACTGAGCAACTTTCACTTCACTTCACAGAAAGTATATGGGTAGTAAATAATCACATGAAAAACTGTCAATATAATTATTTATTATGAAAATATAAATTAAAACTACCATGAGATACTGTTTCACATCCATCAGAGCAGTTAAAATTTAAAAAGATAGAAAGTACTGGACAGGATCTGGAGGAAATACACTGCCAGTGGGAATGTTAAATGGTACAACTACTTTGAAAAACAGTTTGGTTATTTCTTGTAAAGGTAAATATACACCTACTCTATCACTTAGCTAATCTATCCCTAGGTATTTACTCAAGAGAAATGAAAAGATATGTCCATAAAAAGATTTGTACATAGAAGCTTCACGGGTAACAGCTAAAAACTTGGACAAACAATCCAAATGCTCACCAACAAGGAAAGGGATTAACATATTGTTATATATTCATACAACAGCAATAAAAAAGGATTGAACTATTGATATACACTATGAATGAAACTCAAAATAATTATGCTGAGTAAAAGAAGTCAGACCAAAATAAACCAAAAAGAGAGTCTATATTGTATGATCTTATTTACATAAAAATTCCAGAAAAACGCAAATAATCTACAGTAATCATAGATCTATGGTTAAATGGGGCTAGAAGGAGGAGGAACTGATTACAAACAAGCACAAAGAAACTTGGATATGTTCACTATTTTGGTGGTAGTGATGGTTTCATGGGTTTATACCTATGTCAAAATTCATCAAACTACGTTTGCACATTTATAATTCAATGAAGTTGTGTGTGAGAGGAAAAAATCCAATTGGAGACATCAAGTAAAGTATTTGAATATACATATATGGATATCAGCGGAGAGGTCTGGGTTGGACATATATATTTGGGAGGCAGGCATACAGACTGTACTTCAAGTCACAAGCCTAGATGAGAACACTGAAGGAAAAAGCAGAGAAGGAAAGAAATCCATGCCCTAGCACATTCCAATGTTAAGACTGGCGAGAAAAGAAAGAAAACAACAAAGCAGATAAAGAAAGAGCAGCCCAGTGAGACAGGAAGAAAATCAGGGAGACTGAGAAATGAATGAAGTGTTTCAAGGAGAAAGGAGCAATTACCTGTCAAATACTATCTCTGAACTTAACATGACTGAGAAATAAAGTAGCACTGCTAACACAGGCAGAATTTGTTTATGAACAGAATGGCTAGGGTGTGTGGTGTAGTCAGATACTTTTCTGAAAGGCAGTAAAGTGAAAAGAAAGCTCACAAAGGTTTTAAGTCAGATTGATTAAAACCATATTCATCCATTTAGTCATTACTTTGGGCAAATAGCCCAACTGTATTAAGCTTCAGATTTCTTACTTGTAAAATGGGAACAGTTTTCTTTTACACAGGGTTTCCCTTAAGGATTTGAAGTGACTAAAACATCTAGCACAGTGTTTGGTGAATAGTAAGTGCTCAATAATAGTAACAACAGCATGATGATCATCATCCCTAACACAGGTTTTCTCAACCTTGGTTCTACTGACAATGATATTGTTGTGAGAGGCTCCCCAAGCATTGCAAGATGTTTAGCAGCATCCCGGGCCTTCACCCACAAGATGCCAATTGCAATTCATTACAGTTCCTCAAGATGGGACAACCACACGTGTCTCTAGACGCTGACAAATGTCCTTCAGGTGGCAGGAGGGGCCAAACTGCCCTTAAGAACCACAGTCCTAAGATTTATAACACACTATATATCTACATGCATTGATATTATCAAGTTTTCTTTTTTTTGGTCAGTTTCTTGACCAGGCATCCAATCTGGGCCCTTGGCAGTGAAAGTGTGGTGTCCTAATCACTGGACCACCAGGGAATTCCCTCAAGTTTCAAAATTACACAGAACATAACAATCTTCTTTTAATGATTCAAGAAAATTTTCAGATTCTTATATGGTTACTATAAATGAGTATTACACCAAGATGCAAAAGATGTGTAAGAAAAAGTATAACCTATGATAGTCCCAGAAACATGCTTATCTGTAAACAAATCCTGTCACTGATATTTTACCTTATATCTTTCTCATAAAAGTTGTATGCAACCTACTAAAATAAGTAGTTACTTGAGTTCATGATTGATTGGATGCCAAATAAACTTGCTGGATTTTTTTTTAACATTAGTAAACAATTAATTTTTTCCTCTTTTAGTTCAATTTTTTAGATTAATGGTGGCTTCAGAAGAATTGCCTAGGGAAGCAGTCATTATCTCCATTGAAATATTTCCATTATTTCAGGGAAAACAGGTAGAGGATGACATGAAGGGATGAAAAAAACTACATTTGAAAGCTATCATTATGTTATTGCATAATTATTATGTCAAGGGTATTAAAGGGGCAAAGTCTTGATGCAACAAAGGCCTAATAAAATCATAAGGAAATCTAATACTCAAACATAACTAGCATGAACTCAAGGGGCAATGTCTATCACTGATCTGCTTAAAAGATTTCCTGCTGTTCCTTTGGGAGCAGATAAAATCCTGTGCCCTGATTATTCACACATCTCTGAAAGTAAAATTTTGCATGGTACATTGTGGTTTTTCAATACTCAAAGCTGAATCTACCTATGGAGTTGGAAAAAAACTGAGACTACGCAAGTAGCAGGAACTGTACTCCCTTTCCATTTTATTTGCAAGGTGATGTGATGATGGGAAGGGAGATAAGAAACTGGGAAAGATATGAGAATCTGGAAGCTAGTAAAACCTTTTGAAAATCTCCCTCTTTAGAATCAGCTATGAAAAAGAGCCCTGATTCCCACAGTACGGTAAATGCCCTTTATCCCACAAAATTTCACAAGGGTTGCTGGGCTAACGAGCCTACCTTGTTTTTAGCTACCCTGGAACCCTAACAAACCATGGCTATGTGGGGGACGGTACCAAGAACAAATACGTAGCCAAATTCTGTAGATAAAAAAGCAAAGAAAACTGTGCAAAAAGTGGCCCACATGTGTCAAGAGAAAAACTCTCCACATACATAAGAAATGTATGTTGAAAAGGCAAATAGCTTAACTGTCTCCCCCTTAGAACTGTTAGCAAATAGCTTAACTGTCTCCCCCTTAGAACTCTTAGAACTAAGAGAGTGTTACTACTATCGCAGCAATGCAATGACCTAATTGTGATGCTTTGTAGGGTTATTTTACATTTGCATATTTTCGTATTTATTACATGAGAGCACACTTGGGTATATAAGTAATAATTATATAATTTATTTTAAAATGGTTTTTGTGAGTGTTGTTAATATAGTAGAGAATATAAACTCAACTACAGGGACAAGACAGTAACGTAGATGAATGAAGCAGGCCAGGTGTAAGACTATAAGGGGGATGGAGACTATGTGCTCGTCCAAGGAAAGCAGCGATCCCTCAGCTCCGACTGACTGCTCCCATGGGACAGTGCAGGCCCAGGTGTCATCAGTCTTCAGAGTTTTTAAAAAGAACAGCTCAAAATCTAAAAAGTGATATCAAAGTACCCCATTTTTAATGTGAGCGATGTATTTATTATTTAAAATACTAAGTGGTCAAACAACCTTGCATGTAAGACAGACAATGCCCTTGGCCCTAAAGACTGTGACCTCTAGAGGAGGGTTCAAAATAAAAGTCAATGGTATTTGGGGACTTCCCTGGAGCTCCAGTAGTTAGGAGTCCATGCTTCCACTGCAGGGGGCATGGGTTTGATATCTGGCCAGGGAACTAAGATCCCACACACCACACAGTGCAGTCAAAAAAAAAAAAGACTGACATTTGGGAGAATATTCAAACTTAAAAATTAATCTTAAAAGGAAGGGAGGAAAACCATATAAAGATTTGATGGATTCTTCCTATGAAATATTTTTATGTGGATAAATGCAAATAACTAAGCTGTGGGTTTAAGTATTGGTTAATATTTCTCAAAATGCAGGATTGTGTGGCATGTGTTAACAGGTTTCTCATGAAATCAAGCACAGGTACACAAATATGTCTGGATTAAACGAAATTGAATAGGCTCCTTTTTGCAGAATTCTCAATATTTAGTATACTAATGTAAATTTTGTGACATTTCAGAGGGAGATACAGTATGTTATGCTTAACTACAGATCCCTTTTAATACAGAGAATTCTAGAACTTCTGTGCTATATTTCAAGGAACAGAAGTTTAATCCGAGAAAAAGTTTAATTTGGTGCAGGTATTGAGCACAAGCTAATAACTTAGCAAGAAGTAGATTTAATACTATACATGCAATTTATTCTGTAGCTATACTCTATAAAATACTATAGCTTAGCAATATATAATTAAGATCTATGCTTTGAACTGAACTAGTAAAGTATGAGCCTGTTCCAAGGATCTATGGTTCCTTCTGATTTAATATTAACTAAAAAAGTGTTAGTGAGATGTACTCCACTTCCTTCAAATTACAGTCATAAGACAGCACTTCTAAATTTTAATGGAGAGTACCACAAAAATTTGCTAAGCAATTAAAGTAACATACAAAGCTATTTTGATGTAGAAGTTAGTCAAGCTAAAACTACAACACTAATTATATCTAAAGATTGTAAAACAAAACTAGACTCATGAAATACTATATTTTTATAAGTAGGCAAAAGTATGAAACACGTAAACAATTTCTTTTCATCCAGTATAATTATTTTAAAAATTCCAGAGCTAAGTCTACGTTTTTACATCCTATAGCTTATGTACTATTTAGTATACTTATTATAACTTGTAAAAGTAAACATCCCTTTGTTGCTGTTTAATTACTAAGTCATGTCTGACTCTGTTGCGACCCCGTGGACTGTAGCCCGCCAGGCTCCTCTGTCCATGGGATTCCCCAGGCAAGAACACTAGAGTGGGTTGCCATTTCCTTCTGAAGGGGATGTTCCCCACCCAGGGATTGAATCCCAGTCTCCTGCATTGACAGGCAGATTCTTTGCCACCAGGGAATCCCAAATGAAAAATTAAGAACAAAATGACCCTTTGAAATTATAGTGAAAATAAACCTAAGACAGGCATATCAAATTAAAGATTGCTTTTTAAAAAGTCCATATAAACCTCTGGAAACATTTCACACTTATTTAAGTGGCTTTTAACTAAATATGTATATATACATTTACTCTTCAAATGTATTTACAGTTGTGTTTTTTTCCAGTTATATAAACAATATTAAAAAACATTTTGGACCTTCTTGTTGAAACGCCACATCAAGTTCATAATCTGTCTTACGGAGGACAAAAGAGATATTCTAATAGAGGTAGTTCTAACTCAGAGTGAGGGAATACCAAGTAATCTTTTACACTGTGGTCAATTAGGTAAACAAGCAGACCTATAGTTTTAAACATCTGTCTACTAGTTGCATAAACTAGTTGTATAAATTACAAGATTTAATAAAGAATCTAGTCAGAAAAAATGGCCACAATTTATTAAATCAGGAAACTATGGAATACAAAAAAGGTATAAAAAATTTCTGTTATTCTACTTAATAGAGAATATCATGTAAGTCATATATCTCTGGGGTTTCTCTTTAGTAAAGAGAAAAATATCACCTACCTCACAGTTTGCTAACAGGATCAAATAAGATAATGGACATAGAAGCACTGTAAAATTTAAACTCTATAAATATGACAAAACAATAATAGTACTACTCAACAAGGACACAGCATTTTCGCAAGAGTCAAGGCATATTAATTAATTAGGCAGTCAGTATTATCTGCTTTGAAACAAGGGGTTCAAATTTCACAAAAGGTAATGTTATATAGCTTAATAAGTTAGTTTCTTTGTTAGTTTTTTGTTAGGTATAAGAAATTTTGTCATGTACCATTTTAAACCTACTTTAGAGAAGGATTTTTTTCTTCTTTCATTTTAAAAAGTTAAGGATCTCAGGAAAAATGGCAAAACAAAATAAAATGTGGTTGCTTTAAATTAACTGTGAGGAAAAGAAGAATCAATGTTAAAAAGTAAATGGAAATTGAAACGGACCACCAGAAAAAAGGCAATACTGGTGAGTTTTATAAATTAATATTAAAAAATGTCAGTAACCAGACATTATTGTGCATGCATAATTTTAAAGGGACAATATCAACATATAAGTATTCTCTGAACTGAAATACCTTCCAGTTCTTCTTGAATACAGGTAAAGTTTATATGTATACACACATATGTATGTATACATATTCAAATATTATTTTTATTTTTAAATAAACTGCCTCAAAAATTTCCCCCTTGGAAATACATAAGAAGTAATTAAAATAGATTGTCCTACCAGAGAAAAAAACTTTAATTTCATTAAAATATGTACTACAATATTTTCTGTGTCCTGGACAACAAATAATTTGCAGTCATAGAAATAGTAAATAATAATATAAGATTATAAAATATTCCTCTTTAGTGAAGGAATTCTTATATATTGAAATAAATCTCAAGATTTTTTTTACTAGCCAGAAGAAACTCACTTGACAGTGTCCTTTTATATTATCAGAAATTATGCCTAAAAGCACCATGCATATTAAATGCAATCTTTTACCTTCAACATCATCTGAAAAGGTGGACAAAATAAATAAATGAAAAGTGGATGATAAAGAAAACTTTATGTAGTAATATTCACAATAAAATAAATAAAAGCTTAAAAACATCATATAAGCAATATAATTTTTTAAAGGAAGAGCTTCATACTCATTTTACTCAAATATCTTAGATATTCTAATAGATATACCATGTACTATATATGTAGAGTTATGAGACATATTTACCAATAAATTGAGGGTTTATTAAAATAACTCCAATGAAGCTGAATTCATTCTAAAATGAAGTTCATTATATCACCTAAGAAATATCTTTTGATGAAGCAGTAAAGACAAAGTATCAATAACAGAATTGAAGACCCTATTTCTCAATATCTATTTTTCTAAAAATTCACTCAGGCTATTAGCCTAAGTTCATATTTTAATCTTTCCTAGAAAAAATGACTCCACTATTGTAGTTTCTAGAATTGTTTACCCTGTTTCATCCAAAGAATCACTTTTTGGATGGTAAATTAAAAATAAGGAGCCCAAATACATTAACAGAAGCAAAAATGGACCTAAACATTACTAGATTATGAATTTATAACAAAGGAAAATCACCTAATTGATGCTAAACAATTTTTTTTAAAACACAAAAATTATCAAGAAGAAAATAGCTAAATTTTCAATCTGAAACAACTAAGAAAAAATTTAATGTTTTCTAACAAGTGTAACTGCGTCTAATTTTCTCATCTGAGAAATGACTAGTGGAAATAAGTATCTTTTTCTTCAAAATGGTTGTACTGCATTTAAGTATTGTTATGTAACTGACAGCCTCTTTTTCAATGGGAACCAAATTATGTTTACTAAAGATTTTTTTACCCCTGAGAAATTAATAAAGTTGTGAGGTAGATATCACAGAGAAATAAAAATTTAAGAGAAAGGATATTCAACTCTAAGAAATTGTGATTATGCAACACAACCCAGTTTCAAATGTTATTAATTACTGGTATTTTGTGAAATTAATATCTATATATATATTTCTGCTCCACTTTTACTTTAATAAAGTATGTGTAAACAATATTAGCTACATTTCTTTATGAATTACCTACTCAGATTTTGCAGGATCCTATAATTTCAGTCTAAATTAGACTTATAATATGCATGAATATCATCCTTTAGATTGCTAGAAAAATGAAAAACCCACTATGCCCTATTGCAACAGTCAATGTGAAATAAGGAAAGCATTCCTCAATAGCACTGTAAAATGTTACTCAGTGTCTGTTTTTACAATACATGGAATAAAATGTACAGACTTCCAGTCAAGTATTTCCTATGCTGGGATTTCCCTGGTGGCCAAGAGGTTAGGATTCCAGGCTTTCATTGCCATGGACTGGGTTCAATCCCCGGTTGGGGAACTGAGATACTGCAAACTGCATGGTGTGACCAAAAAGTAAACAGACAAAAACAAAAAAACCTTATAAATATAAAAAAGTTAACATAAGACCTGTGTTAGAAATTTAAGTATATATCAGGAACAATTCCTCTAACTTCATACTGCTTACCATATAACATATAAATAAAAGTTTGATTTTTAATCAATATCCAAAAATGATTATTTAATTGAGAGATTACTAACATTCACTCTGCTTAACTAAAATCAATGAAGAGAGAATAATATATTTTAAAAAGGAGAATCTAATTCCACCTCCAAATTACATACAAAGCAGTCATCGTAAAGATACTTTCTAATGTTTTCCCTTTATTGATTAGAACAAAAAAAGAAGAAAAAAAAACCTTAAAAGTAAATTTATAAAATAAAATCAACCCTAAAATAGCAAAAATGGCACAATCCAGTTAATTTTATGTACAGAAAACACAGTAAAAGAAACTTACCTACTTCTTCCTCTTCATCATTAGATATTATATTATACAGCGTGTCCAAAGCATAACCTATTATTTCAGAATCCGAACTGGAAGAAAGAAATTATTACACTTACACACTGCCAGTGAGAGTATAAGCTGTTATGACCATTTTAGACTTTTATTTAACAAGATTGTATAAAACATTAATCTCACTTCTGAAGACCTAACCTAAGAAAATATCAGAGTGCAAACTGTAAAGACATATAAAGGTCTATTTTTTTTTAATAATACTGAAAAATCAGAAGCAACCTAAATGTCCAATAATATTTTTAAAAAGTGTGGTAAATCCATATATAGCAGCAATTAAAAAATGTATTTTTAAATAATGTTTAATGACATGGTAATTAAAACACCCCTGATTTAATGCCAGTAGGAAAAAAATGGAATACAACAATCGATGTGAAGATTGATCCCATCTATGAAAAACCATATATATATTCACATATGTATGTATATATTTTAAGGAAACCTTATAAATCAATTTGGAAAAGAAATCCAACTTTAAAACAAGCAAAATCAGCACAAGCCAGGTAATTTTTTAAGTCTGTGTGTATGTTTACATATGTTTTGTAACATAAATATGTTTATATAACATATGTATTATATAAACATAAGTGTTCTCTCTAGTTGGACCTCTAGAATTTATTTCCTTGATCTGTATTTTATTTTCTTTAAAAAAAAAAAAACTTATAGTAAACATTTACGATTTATAACATCAGGAAGTATAAAATTTTTTCCTTTTACTCATTTGTTTCAGGAAGTATAAAATTTTTTTATCTTTTTTTCTTTTGTTTCAGGAAGTATAATTTTTTTTTTGTCTTGTGGCATGTGGGATCTTAGTTCCTTGACCAGGGATTGAAACCATGCTCCCTGCATTGAAGTGCAGAGTCTTTTAACCACTGGACTGCCAGGGAAGTCCAAGGAAGAATATCTTTGTTGTTGATAAACAGATAAAATGTGAAAGCATGATGGAAGATAATGGCATTCAGAGTGAAAAGCAAGAATGAGACACAGGTCAGAAAGATTCAATAAATATAAAGAAGTGATGAGGAGTGAAAGCAAAAATGAGGGACAGAGTCACAACCAGAGGATGTAAATATCAAATAAAATAGATCTTTAAAATTATTATTACCTGTTTTTGAGAAACTTAAGACGGACATCTCTTAAGAGACCTTTGAGAAAGCAGGAATAGAAGGAAACGTCCTCAAAATGAAAACCTGATAACTAACATCATATGTAATGGTGAAAAACTAAATGCTTCACCCCTAAGATCAGTAACAAGATAATGATGTCTCTCTCCTCTAGCCACTTCCACCCAACACTGAATTAGAGGTTCTAGCTAGAGCATTTGGCAAGAAAAGGAAATAAAAAAACATACAGATTAGAAAGGAAGAACTAAAACTATCCCATTCACTGATGACATGACCTCGTACATAGAAAATTCTAAGGAAACCACTAAAAATCTATTTGAACTAGAAAATAAATTCAGCAAGGTTGAAGGACACATGCTTAACATTAAAAAAATCAACTGTATTTCTCTATACTAGCAATGAACAATCAGACAATAAAAAATTTAAAATTCCATTTAAATAACACAGAAAAGTTTTAAATACTTTGAAATAAATTTTACTAAAGTCCTATACTTGTACACTGAAAACTACAAAACATTGTTGAAAGAAATTATCTAGAACACAAATAAATGAAAAGATATTCTGTGTTCATGAATAGGAAGATGTAATGTTGTAAACATGGTAATATATCCCAACTTGACTTACAGATTCATACAGTCCCTATAAAAATCCCAGCTACCAGCTGATCGTAAACCTGTACGGGAATGCTGGGAATGCAACATATCCAGAAGAGCCAAAATAATCTTACAAAAGAAGAGCGAAGTTGAAGGACTCCCATTTTCTGATTTCGAAACTTCCTATAAAATTATAGTAATCAAGACAATACGGGCATAAGGACAGACACAGATTAATAAAATAGGTAAAGTCTAACATTTATTTCAGTTGATTTTTGGCAAGGGTGCAAAGACCATTCAATGAGGAAAGAAGTTATCTTCAACAAATGGTGTGATGGACAATTAAACACCCACATGCAAAAAGTTGGATTCCAATTTCACACCTTATATAAAAATCAACTCAAAATGGGATACAGGATTTAAATCTAAGAGTTAAAACTATAAAACTCTTAGATGAAAGCACAGGTACAAATATTCAAAACCCTGGATTAGGCAATGGTTTCTTAAATATGATACTAAAAGCATAAGCAAGAAAAGATAAAACAGATAAACTGGATTTTGTCAGAAGTAAAAACATTTGTCCTTCAAAGGACACTATTAAGAAAGTGAAAAGAAAACCCAAGAAATGGGAAAAAATATTTGCAAATCATGTCTATTAAGGGTTTTGTATCCAGAATAATATACAACTGAACAATAAAAAGAGAACTTAAAAAAAAAGACAAGTAAATAAATTAAAATTAGGCAAAAGGCTCAGTCATTTCTCTAATAAAGACACACAAATGGTAAATAAGCACATGGAAAGACACTCAACAATAATTAAGAATATGCAAAGCATAAGTCATTAGGTATGTGCAAAGGAAAACTACAAGATACACTCACTAGGATGGCCATTTTTAAAAAAGGGCAGTAAAAAGTGTTGGTGAATAGAAACTGGACCTTTACACCTGCAGATTAAGATGTAACATGGTGCAGCCCCCCCATGTAAGAGTTTGGCAGTTTCTCAGTAAGTTAAACTACATGACCCAACAATTGCATTCTTGTGTATAAAACATATGTTCACACAAAAACGAGTACACAAATGTTCATAATAGCACTACTCACAACAGTCAAAAAATGGAAATACCCCCAAATGTCTGTCAACAGATGAATGGATAAACAAATAGGCTATATCCGTGTGCGTGAGTTAGTCGCTCAGTTGTGTCCTACTCTTTGTGACAGCTCCATGTCCATGAATTTCCCAGGTAAGAATACTAGAGTGGGTGGCTATTTCCTTCTCCAGGGGATCTTTCCTGGAATATTATTCAGCTGTCAAAAGGGGTGAAATATACTAATACATGTTACAACATGGATGGACTTTGAAATATTATGCTAAGTGAAAGAAGCCAGACACAAAAGTCCCACATTTTATGATTCCATTTATATGAAATGTTCAAAACAGTCAAATTTATACAGACAAAAAGTAGATTAGCAGCTGCTAGGCACTTGGAATGGGGATGGTAGGCATTAGGCAATGACAACTAATGGATATTGGACTGTTTTTGAAGTGATGAAAATGTTTTGGAATTAGATAGTGGTGATAGTTACACAACTTTGTGACTATACTAAAACCACTGAAATGCACACCTAAAAAAAAAAAAAAACTATTGAGGTGACATGGTTTGGAAACATTAGTTTCCATCAGACAACTTTCAGGCCCTGAATGTGAGACTTGGGAGAGTAAACAGTCGCTCCTCAAGTTTTAAGAGAAATGGAACCATGGACAGATGGAGTTTCAAGGCATGCCAAGAAAGGGAACACAGCTCTCCGTGATGCAGCCAACAACGAGGGGGATAAGGACGAAGGGATTCAGTTTAAGGATTCTTAGAGTATTAGATAGACCAAGAACATAAGCATAAAAGAGTAATGAAGATGAGAAGTGGAAAGAGATGGCTGCAGAATATACACCTTTGCAATCAATGAAGTTAAGAAAATACTAATAGCATGTTTTGAGAACAGAAGATAACAGATAAATATAGAAGACAAATGGAAATGGAATTGACACAAGAAAAGGAATAAAACACAAGAAGGTTCACAGACGTTTAGCTTTGCTGTCTAAGAGGCATAATAAAATACCCATCAGCCTCTAACATGACCAATTATTAGTTCACACATTCACAAGGCTACGTGATACATCTTATTTCTATATGGTACACCTTATGATGCCTGGCAGAGAGTAAATGTGCAATACATGTTTTTTTTAATGTATTTCTTAACCTTTATATCAAGACTATTATTTTCTACTGTGCCCTAAAAATGACAATAAGGGCCACTTTATATAAGGGGTAGCATTCTGTTTTCTGTATCAAGATAGTAATTGTTTCATAACCAATTTTGTAAAACTCAATGAGAAATGCATGCATAAAGATACATGAAAAAAATTACATGTATGTTTAATAATCACACTAATTTTTTTGATCTAACATTTGTTTTCTCATAACATTGTTTAAAGCAGATAGCAAACTTGGGTTACTTTATTAGTTTTCTATTGATGCTGTAGCAAATTACTACAAATTCAGTGGTTTATACAACACAAGTATATTATCTTACTGTTCCGGAAGTCAGAGAGCTGAATGGGTCTCAGTGGACTAAAGTCAGGGTATCATCAGGGCTGCCTTCTTTTCTGATGCCTTTCAGGGAGAATCCATTTCCTTGCCTTTTCCAGGTCTAGAGGTCCCCTTTCACTTCTAAAACCAGCAAAGATAGATGGAGGTCTTTTCATTTTACCTCACTCTGACCTCCTCTTTTGCATTCCTCTTCAACTTTTGAGAAGCCTTAGGATTACCCTGGGCCCACCTGGATAATCCAACATAATCTCTCTATCTAAAAATCGGTAACTTAATCGTATCTCCAAAGTCCCTTCTGCCATCTAAGGTAACATTTATAGGTTGTGCTGAGAGAATATAAACATCTTTGGGGGACCATTATTCTTCCTACTGCAGTTGCCCAGCTGGTGTTAAAATAACAGTTCTGCAGCTGCCCACTCCAGTGTTAATAACAGATAGTTCTCGAATAACATCCGATGGATTTAATCAAACACATTAGAATTAATAGGCTTTGGGGGGGCTTTCCTATGGTTAAGACTCTGCAATCCCAATGCAGGTGGCCCAGGTCTGATCCCTGGTCAGGGAAGTAGATTCTAAATGCAACTAAGAGTCTGCATGCTGCCAACAAAGGGCAAAGATCCCATGGGCTGTTAAGATACAGCACAGCCAAATGAATAAATAACAAAAACAAGAATTAGTTGGCTTTGAAAGGTGGCCAATGTGAGTTACACTGAGGAGGACAGCAAAGATTCTATTTGGTATGAATAAGCAGCTGGGCATTGCTGAAATACAATTTTAAAAGAGGTTATGAGTTTTGACAGACGGGCAGCATCTAAGTCTTTAAAAAGCTTACATGTGGGACTTCTTTGGTGGTTCAGTTGTTAAGAATTTGCCATCTGACGCAGGGTACATGGGCTCAATCCCTGGTGGGGGAAATAAGCTCCCCCACATGCTTAGAACCATGTGCTCGATCTACTGAGCCCACAAGCTCTGGAGCCTGCGTGCTGCAACTACGACCTGATGTAGACAAATAAATAAAGAAATATATATATATTTTTAAATGCTTATATGCTTTGCTTTGTTTGAGGAACTTGGACTTCACACTGCACTGAGTTGGTTAAATGCATTAAACAGGTGAGTAATAGAAGATTTACATTTCAGACAGAAAATTCTCGAAATGAATGGAAAGACAAAGAAGTCAGGGGCAAAGAATAGAGTCTGGAGGCGGTGGCCGGTTTTACATTATGTTAAAAAAAAAAAGCCAAACTCTCTGATACAGCTCACTTCAAAAGGTGGACCCTAAGTCTCCTCTTCTTAAGTACAGGCTGTATTTATTAACTTGCTTCTAGTAAAGTAGAATGTAATGGGATTGACGATAAGTGACTTCTGAGACAAAGTCCTAAAAGGCATTGTGGCTTTCTCTCTGTTCTCCCTCTAAGATCACTTGCTCTGTGAGAAGCCAGTTTTTCATATCATGAGGATGCTCAAGTAGTCCTTTAGAAAGAGCAACAAGGTGAGATATTGAGGCCTCTTGCCTCAGGTGAGTGTGCCACTTTGGCATCAGATACTCCAGCCCCAATCAAGCCCTCAGATGACTCCAGTCCTGGCTGACATCTTGTGCACAGCCTCCTAAGAGACCGTGAGCCAGAACCACCTAGCTAAGCCACTTCTGAATTCCTGATCCACAGGAACTGTGACATAACAAATACCTGTTATTTTGAGCCAGGAAGCTTTGAGGTAATGTATTACACAGCAGATAACTAACACAGTGGCTGTGAAAATGACTTAAGTGAGTGACACTGAGAGCCAAAACTAGGACTGACAGCTGAAATCAAGAGAATTCATGGATTCCAGGTGTTTTTGTTTTTTTTGGTCTGGATGGGCATAATGGGTTAAGGAGCGGGATGAGTTCAGCACAAAACCTCCAGTTTCTTATTTTAACGGAAAGGTGCTAACTAGGAAGAACTTGGGTTAAAGGCAGCTGAAGTAGATCAGGTGGGTGATGGGATGTGGACGAGTATTAGTAGGACAACCAGAGACACATTAACTTTTGAACATTTTGAATTTTAGGTACCTGTGAAGAAATCTTGATATGGTGGAAATGTAAACTGAGCCGCTAAAGCTTGTAAGATATATTTAACTAGAGATAAGATCTAAAGTTATTCCTGCACAGTTGTTAATTAAAACCAAAGACGCAGATGCTCTCTTCAAGACAACCTGAAAGAGCAAAAACTATGCTGAATGACTTTTCTCTTAAGACTTCACTCTATTAGTATGAGTTTACTTACCTCCCCTCAGAAAGACAGAGTCTAGATAACTGATATAACATATAATATGTATATTATGGAATAACACACTATAGTATATCTAAGTGAAAATCAATACATTAATTTGTTCAATTCAAATTCCAAATTTTAAACCTTTAACTGACAGTTGCTTCATTCCTTTTCTTATATAATGGTAAGCTCTCAATCCCTGAAGGTTTAGATTATATCTGTCCTAAATGCTTAGCGCAATGGTTTGGATCTAGTGTCCAGTAACTCTTTATTGAAATGACAACTGAAAGTAAAAACTTAGTAGCCTTAATCATTTCTGGAACAGTGACTCTAAAACAAATTAATTAAAATTTTAAGAAAAATTAGGGAGAAAAATCATTAAATAGAGACATACCGATCTGTTTGTAAAACATGGATAAGATGTTCCATTGCTTGAATACCCACTTCCAAGCGATATTTCTGCACAAAAGAAAAATGTTATTTAAGAAAGGAATATCCAACTTAATAACCTTAATAACTGATAAAGTGTTACAGACCTTAGATAATGATTTCAGAGCTCGCACAGCATTTCTTCGATCATCCAGTAAAGTAGATGAAGCTACTCTGTCACAAAGCTTTTGAATCTGTCATGGAAAAAGGAAATAACATAAATAGAATAAAAAGAAAGAAAAAAAGATAACATAAAGTTTCTTCCAAAACTTATACCATTTGGGGGGAAAAAAAAGGATGTCACTATTTAGATAGTATTATAATCTTGTTACAGATATCAAATAGATTTTTCACAGAGACTTGAAAAATGGAAGTGGCAGAAGAGAAGTCAAATAAGGTTAAGTTATATAGACTGAAAAATTAAAAGAAATTAGTAGACTCAGAGCTTTGCAAACATAACTATTACAGCTCTTTCAACTAAGAAGGATCCATTAGGGCTATGGTATATGATGTGTTAATAAAGTTAATAAACAAAAATTTTTAAAGTAATGTTTGTTTACATCATAATTTCTTTTTTTTTTTTTTAAATATATATTTATTTATTTATTTGACTGCATGAGGTCTTAGTTACAGCACATGGGATCTTGTTCCCTGACCAGGGTTGGAACCCGGGCCCCCTGCATTGGAAGCACAGAGTCTTAGCCACTGAACCACCAGGGAAGTCCCCATAATTTCACCCTAATATTTCCACTACATATCTGAATGAGGAAAGTCAGAAACTGTTTATCAAAAATTTAGTTTTAAGTGTGCCTCGAAAACCTAGAAGGGTGAAATGTTCTAAGCTTCTAATAAATTTTCAGGAATTAATATCTGAACTGAATTTTAAAATAAACCTTGGAGCATTATTTATAATAGAAAAAAAATTAGAAACAACTGTCCATCAAGAGAAGAAAAGCTAAATAAATTATGGTATATTTGCCAGTCAAATACTATGAAAACTACTCAAAAGATGTTAACTGTACTGACATAAAAATACTATGATTTAATAAATAGTGGAAAAAAAAGAGCAAGTTGTAAAATTATGTAAATTTTAAGCTCACTGTAATAAAAGAATCAAACTGTGTGTGTATGTAAAACTGCACTTAAAGAAGAATTTGGAAACTTAAAGCAACTATAAAACCTTTAGAAGAAAGCACTGGAGAAAATGCTTGTGGCCTTAAATTAGGCAAGAGTTTCTCAGACACATATATTAAAATACAAGTCATAAAAGAAGAACATAATAATTTGGACTTCATCACTCCTGTTTTTCAAAAGACACTGTTAAGAGAATGAAAAGATAAGCCATAGAAAGACTGAAAAAACATGGAAAACAAGTGATAAAGAACAGTTTTTAAAACCATTACACTCAGGTCCTTCATAGCTCCAACAGTTGTTTCCTATCTTATTATGCTATTACTCATTCTTTAATAACACTTTTTACTCGGATTCTAGAAATGATATTGGCGTGTCACAAATTTTGCAATCAATGTACCAAAATTAATGGTGTTTAAATACATATAGTGTTTTCCAAATTATGTTCTGTAGACTTCTAGTGTCCCAGAAGATATTAACAGACTTCCTATGATCACAACCAAAGGGAAACATAAGTTATATACAAAATTAGGTTTCTGCAATGCAGAATTTCTAAGTCTTTACTATATTGATTTGCATTTCTTCACACTACAGATGCAGTATGCTAACCAAGCCTAGCTTGACTTCTTGATTTTATTCATTCTCAGTTCAGTTCAGCTCAGTCACTCAGTCGTGTCTGACTCTTTGCGACCCCATGAACCTCAGCACGCCAGGCCTCCCTGTCCATCACCAACTCCCGGAGTCCACCCAAACCCATGTCCATTGATTCAGTGATGCCATCCAGCCATCTCATCCCCTTTTCCTCCTGCCCTCAATCTTTCCCAGCATCAGGGTCTTTTCCAATGAGTCAGCTCTTCACCTCAGGTGGCCAAAGTACTGGAGTTTTAGCTTCAGCACCAGTCCTTCCAATGAACACCCAGGACTGATCGCCTTTAGGATGGACTGGTTGGATCTCCTTGCAGTTCAAGGGACTCTCAAGAGTCTTCTCCAACACCACAGTTCAAAAGCATCAATTCTTTGGTGCTCAGCTTTCTTTATAGTCCAACTCTCACATCCATACATGACTACCGGAAAAACCATAGCCTTGACTAGACAGACCTTTGTGGACAAAGTAATGTCTCTGCTTTTCAATATGCTGTCTAGGTTGGCCATAACTTTCCTTCCAAGGAGTAAGCGTCTTTTAATTTCATGGCTGCAGTCACCATCTGCAGTGATTTTGGAGTCCCAAAAAATAAAGTCAACCATTGTTTCCCCATCTATTTGCCATGAAATGATGGGATCGGATGCCATGATCTTAGTCAGCTGAATGTTGAGCTTTAAGCCACCTTCTTCACTCTCCTGTTTCACTTTCATCAAGAAGCTCTTTAGCTTTTCTTCACTTTCTGCCATAAGGGTGGTGTCATCTGCATATCTGAGGTTATTGATATTTCTCCTGGCAGTCTTGATTGCAGCTTCTGCTTCCTCCAGCCCAGCATTTCTCCTGATGTACTCTGCATATAAGTTAAATAAGCAAGGGGACAATATACAGCCTTGACATACTCCTTTTCCCATTTGGAACCAGTCTGTTGTTCCATGTCCAGTTGCTTCCTGACCTGCATTCAGGTTTCTTAGGAGGCAGGTCAGGTGGTCTGGTATTCCCATCTCTTTCAGAATTTTCCAATTTATTGTGATCCACACAGTCAAAGGCTTTAGTGTAGTCAATGAATCAGAAATAGATGTTTTTCTGGAACTCTACTGCTTTTTCGATGATCCAGAGGATGTTGGCAATTTGATCTCTGGTTCCTCTGCCTTTTCTAAAACCAGCTTGAATATCTGGAAGTTCACGGTTCATGTATTGCTGAAGCCTGGCTTGGAGAATTTTGAGCATTACTTTACTAGCATGTGAGATTGGGTGCAACTGTGTGGTAGTTTGAGCATTCTTTGGCATTGCCTTTCTTTGGGATTGGAATGAAAACTGACCTTTTCCAGCCCTGTGGCCACTGCTGAGCTTTCCAAATTTGCTGACGTATTGAGTGCAACACTTTCACAGCATCATCTTTTAGGATTTGAAATAGATCAACTGGAATTCCATCACCTCCATTAGCTTTGTTCGTAGTGACGCTTCCTAAGGCCCATTTGACTTCACATTCCAGGACGTCTGGCTCTGTGTGAGTGATCACACCATCGTGATTATCTGGGTTGTGAATATCTTTTTTGTACAGTTCTTCTGTGTATTCTTGCCACCTCTTCTTAATATATTCTGCTTTTGTTAGGTCCCTCCCATTTCTGTCCTTTATTGAGCCCATCTTTGCATGAAATGTTCCTTTGGTATCTCTAATTTTCTTGAAGAGATCTCTATAGTCTTTCCCATTCTTTCCCATTGTTTTCCTCCTCACGTTTAGAAATTATTCCTACCTTACATTGTACTTACTTCTTATTAATTATGTTGACTTTCAAAAATGGAATAGCTTTTCGGCCGGAACCGCCATCTTCCAGTAATTCGCCAAAATGACCAACACAAAGGGAAAGAGGAGGGGAACCCGCTACATGTTCTCTAGGCCTTTTAGAAAACATGGAGTTGTTCCTTTGGCCACATACGTGCGAATCTACAAGAAGGGTGACTTGTAGATTCAAGGGAATGGGTACTGTTCAAAAAGGAACGCCCCACAAATGTTACCATGGCAAAACTGGGGGAGTCTATAATGTTACCCAGCATGCTGTTGGCATCATTGTAAACAAACAAGTTAAGGGCAAGATTCTTGCCAAGACAATTAATGTGCATGTTGAGCATATTAAGCACTCTAAGAGCCGAGATAGCTTCCTAAAACGTGTGAAAGAAAATGATCAGTAAAAGAAGGAAGCCAAAGAGAAAGGGACTTGGGTTCAGCTGAGGCGCCAGCCTGCTCCACCCAGAGAAGCACACTTTGTGAGGACCAGTGGAAAGGAACCTGAACTGTTGGAACCCATTCCCTATGAATTCATGGCCTGAAGGGTGTAAAAATAAAGACCTGGACTGTAAAAAAAGGAAAAAAAAGGAATAATAAAACGTTCTCTTTATCAAGTAATTGGTTGATAGTTTTTCTCATTTTTTTTTTTACCTTGAGAAAAACTACACAATTATCTTCTGAAAACACGAATCTCACTATTCTCAGCTTAAAGAATACCTAAAGCTAAAAAGAGTTTTCCTGAGTATGATTGTAAGATTAAACTGTTAGCTAAAGATAGATTTCTTTTCTAATGAGTTCAAATTATATATCTTCAATTAACTTTGATTAATAAATAAAATCACTAGTTTTTTCAGAAAGTTGTAAAATGTAACTTAAAAACTAATCACTATTTTAAAGTGTACTATGTATACATAAAAGTTCCTGAGTTTGGGTAAATATGTCTCAAGGCTATTTTTAGGATGACAAACATGCTGGGTGTTCCCTGATAGCCTAGTGGTTGGGATTCCAGGCTTTCACTGCTGTAGACCAGGTTCAATTCTTGGTTGGAGAACTGAGATTTTGCAAGCCACCTGATGCAGCCAAACAAAAGGAGAAGAAAAAAGACTATAAACATGCTTTTTATCTACTAAACTTGGGTTTTAGTGGCAAGCACACATTCTTCTCAACTGGTGATTTTAATCCGAACTTTCTCTCTAGTGCCTTAAGACAAACTCAAATCACCACACTGCAAAATCAGTAAGTCAAAAATGAGTATAAGAGCAACTTATCCATCATAATTAAGCTATTTGAGATACTTTCTGTCAGCCACTAAAATGGCCTTTTCATTTTATTGATTTCTGATAGCAATCTAAAACTAATTACAACAATCTCTGGCTTCTTAAAGAACATAATTATAAGCTTTCTTGGCATTTAAACCTAAGTCTTCTTCAATATCAGATACAGGGATGTTTTAGGTGGTAAATGAAGAAATAAATATAAAAATCTTTGCACAGCACCTAGTGCTATAAATGCTCAAAAAATGTTAACAAACTTAATTATTGTTAAACTT
The DNA here is from genome assembly GCF_910594005.1 of Cervus elaphus. Lineage (NCBI taxonomy): Eukaryota > Metazoa > Chordata > Mammalia > Artiodactyla > Cervidae > Cervus > Cervus elaphus. The sequence goes on from NC_057820.1 coordinate 25,571,151, forward strand.
CTATGATTCCTTTGTATTATTTTTCTATCCTATTAGGCTTTTGACCATCATGGACATCACCTATGTTTCTAACAGATCATTCCAAGTTTGCAGATTTTCAGTGAGAAATCTGATAATTAAGCTAGATAGTAATATGTCTATAACTCCAAATTACTCAGGCTTCAACTCAAGACTGAGTACATGGACTTTGCAACTTCTACTTTTGCTGTGAGAAAGCCTTATTACCTCATGATAATATTTCACAGAGTTGAAGTTTCCGAGTAAGTGATCTCTCCAAGATGCAGTGCTATACTCCTACTTTTTACAGACAATGGAAACCAAATGAAAGGAAATTATTATATATGTTTCAAACCTTACAAACACTTAGCCATGTTTTAGGTCAAACATAGGTCTGTATTTTTAAGGTGACATTTCAGTTCAGTTCAGTTCAGTCGCTCAGTCGTGTCCAACTCTGAGACCACATGAACCGCAGCACGCCAGGCCTCCCTGTCCATCACCAACTCCCGGAGTCCACCCAAGCCCATGTCCACTGAGTCGGTGATGCCATCCAACCACTTCATCCTCTGTCGTCCCCTTCTCTTCCTGCCCTCAACCTTTCCCAGCATCAGGGTCTTTTCCAATGAGTCAGCTCTTCACCTCAGGTGGCCAAAGTATTGGAGTTTCAGCTTCAGCACCAGTCCTTCCAATGAACACCCAGGACTGATCTCCTTTAGGATGGACTGGTTGGATCTCCTTGCAGTCCAAGGGACTCTCAAGAGTCTTCTCCAACACCACAGTTCAAAAGCATCAACTCTTCGGTGCTCAGCTTTCTTTATAGTCCAACTCTCACATCCATACATGACTACTGGAAAAACCACAGGCTTGATTAGACAGACCTTTGTGGACAAAGTAATGTCTCTGCTTTTTAATCTGCTGTCTAGGTTGGCCATAACTTTCCTTCCAAGGAGTAAGCGTCTTTTAATTTCATGGCTGCAATCACCATCTGCAGTGATTTTGGAGTCCCAAAAAATAAAGTCAACCACTGTCTCCCCATCTATTTGCCGTGAAGTGATGGGACCAGGAGCCATGATCTTAGTTTTCTGAATGTTGAGCTTTAAGCCACCTTTTTCACTCTCTTCTTTCACTTTCATCAAGAGGCTCTTTAGTTCTTCTTCACTTTCTGCCATAAGGGTGGTGTCATCTGCATATCTGAGGTTATTGATATTTCTCCTGGCAATCTTGATTCCAGCTTGTGCTTCCTCCAGCCCAGCATTTCTCCTGATGTACTCTGCATATAAGTTAAATAATCAGGGTGACAATATACAGCCTTGATGTACTCCTTTTCCTATTTGAAACCAGTCTGTTGTTCCATGTCCAGTTCTAACTGTTGCTTCCTGACCTGCATACAGGTTTCTCAAGAGGCAGGTCAGGTGGTCTGGTATTTCCATCTCTTTCAGAATTTTCCCCAGTTTATTGCAATCCACACAGTCAAAGGCTTTGACATTTACCAAGAAAATATTTTGTAGCACAAATACACTTAACTCCTATTCAGATTTCTAAGACCATTATTCTATTTATTCCTGACTTGAAACACCAACTCAATGCAGTATAATTGTGTTCATTATCTATTCTTTTCTTCTTTGAGTTATTAGAATCCCCTGTGTTTTAACTGGGCACAAAGGCTGTCCACCTAGACTCCCTTCCAAGCTCTCCTTACCCCCAGGCAGAGAAAGTGACAACCTTCTGGCCAGTGAGTTGTGCCTTCCAAGTCATGTCCTTAAAAGGAAGCTATATGCTCATTTCTCTTTCTCTTTCCCTCAGCCTGGGACTTGAACCTGAAGCTAGTGAAGCATCTTCAACAAGCCATTATCATAGGGGATGGCAGAACAAGATAAAAAGCAGCACCTGGGCCCCGGGACCACCCTGAGGAGCATAACTAACCTACCCGAGGGATCACCTTCTAATGGGACTTTTATTGGAGAAAGACACAAACTCTTATCCTGGTTAGACCTCTGTTATAGTAGCTGTTCCAATACCTAAACTTATAAGACATTTTACAGGAGAGGAAACTCAGGTTCAGGGAAGAAGAAATGCACCCAAAGTACACTGCCGGCTCGGTGGTGTGGTCCAGATTCTAACTGAGCCACAGAGGTCTCACTCCAAAGCCCACGCTGCCTCTACTATTCTTCCACTGCCTTACACTTATCTTACACTGTGCAGGGAAACGTGAGCCGCAGCACCCGCTGCAAACTACAGGCACTGCAAGATTTCCTCCTTGGAAACAGGGGAACATGGTGACGCGTTTCTGTGAAATGCTTCCACGAGCACTGCACCCCACCAACGACGCCGGTTAGCCTTGGCCTTAACTGCCCAGCCAGAGTACAGATGGAATAGCCCCTTGCTCCAAGGGAGTTGGAGCTTTGTGTTGGGAAAGCTATAATCAGAAGCTATCAGGTATTTAAGAAAAAGGCAGCACCATATGTAAGTACTTCAGAAATTAATACACTCACTTGTAAAGAATCTGGCTGAGATAATAAAGACAAACTGGAACAGAAGGAGGTTACAGAAAATATGTCAGCTCATTATAACAAACACGAAGTAAGGTTTTTTAAAAAAAGACATTAGGGTGGGGACAATGGGCAAAGAGCTGTAGAGATAGATAAGGCAAAAGAATTCTTGAAAAAACTGAATTTAAGAGGCCAACAGGCTTGAGAAGAAAGAATAAAACGTCTGAAACAGCTACTGTTTAGAATTCAGCTTCTAGCATTTTGTCCTTGGGCAATACATGCACATGTACATTCATAATTACAAGAACAACCACTCCAGCACCGTAATAGAAAACGAACAAGAGAGAAGACCTTCAATGCCCATTCCTGGAGGACTTTCATTTTTCACTTTACATACTTCTACAGCTTTTCCTTCAACAAGTATGTATTCAAATGCCTCTCTTATCATTAAAAAAAAAAAGAATCAGAGAATCAAAAAGCATCAGTGAACAAGCTAGCTGAAGTTTGATATGAATCAGCAATCACTCTTCAATATCTCAGAATATTCTAGCTTTGGTAAGGCTAAAGGAATGACAGAGTCTGACGAACTCGGTGCCATAATTTTGAAATTGGTAATTCATTTATTCACTCAAAAAATGTTACAGAGTGCTGCTAGCCTCACAGGCGCCATGGTCAGTGCAAGCAGAGAGTCGTCGTTTGTGACCAGGTAAATTCAGAAACTGCACTAAGCAAAGGCGTGAGGGAAGAGTCAAACAGTGAGGGAGGTGAAGAGGCACACTTATAAAACACGTCACAGAGGTATAATGCACAGCATAGGGGACAGAGTCAATACTATGGCAGTAGCTTTGTATGGTGACAGATGGCAACTAGGCTTATAGTGGTGATCACTTTGTAATGTACAAAAATATCAAACCACGACATCGTACACCTGAAACTAATATTATAAATCAATTATACTTCAATAAAAAAGAAAGAAACTAAGACTATAAATTAGCAACTTCTGTAACAATTGGTTACCTTTATGGTTGTTTAATTTAAAAAAACTGGGCTTGTATATTATATGTTCATGAGAATGTGTGTCTGTGTTGTCATTTCATTTTTCCTAGCAATACATTTTTACTATGTTTTACAAAAGTGTAGGTCTGTGACGAATTGGAAATGGGGGGCGCAGGTGGAAACTAATCCACTGGTCCTTTACCACAATCAGTTTGAGAAATACTGCTAAATTGCTTAATATTTTGCTGGGGCCTGCAAAATTCTGTTTTGGGAAAACAGCAGTGGATCACTTTAGAAGGTACCTACTCAAATGAAACTATAAAAGCAAGGAGACAACAGAATAAATTAAAAACAGGTGAGAAATATACAGAAAATAGTAAGTATGATGAAGGAAATGATGTAGAGAAATGAGAGACTGGAAGGACACCACTACTCTGGACAGCGCAGCTGGTCGGAAGGCCCCAAGTTGAGGAGTGATGTGGATATGGCGGACGTGTGGGTTAAGGGTACCAAGGATGCAGCAAGCAGAAGAGCAGGGAAGCAGAGTGAAAGAGGACCTTACCATCAGAAGGAAAAAGGACAGTATTTTAGAGCTGAAGAACATGTCTATTCAGTGTCCCAAATGGGATCCTGCGGTGAGGGACTTTGTTGCCAGCAGCTCACTCACTCTCTCAAGAAACTGACCAATGAGGCCACTTAGTAATTTAAAGAAAAATGCATGAATTTACTAGTCAAAGGCTGTCAGCCTAGTTGACACTCTTACCTACAAAGGAAGTACAAGTTTAAATCCCACAGATTTTAATGCTATCTTGCTCCTTTTCAGGTAACATTTTGCTGCCATTATTGATCAAAAGAATGAGTTACAATACAGAATATATGAATCCAGTCTACTTCTGTAAAAAGTCAAATATTTGTCCCTAGGCCTTTTAAAAATACTCATCACAGCATACTACCAAGACACAACATTTCAGATAACCTCTGTAGATTTGAAACAAGTGACCTTCCCAGAATTTTACTGCCTGAATCAACAGAGATGTAAATGTGGTTGACCCTTGAACAACAGATCTGAGCTGTGCAGGTCCACTTATATTGAATTTTTTTCAACAGCAAAGACTATAGATTCTCAATCAATTAAATCTGAGGATATTGAGGAACAGAGGATACACAGAGACAACTATAAATTACAGGAGGATTTTCCACTGTGCAGAAGGTTGGTGTTGTTCAAAAGTCAATGCACAGTCAGTACACATAAGGTTATAGAACAGAATACTGGTAACAATCAAAAAAAGACACTTCAGCCTATTTACTTGAAACAAAGAAACTTTTAATTAAAAAAAAAAAACAACTCTTGCTGTGGGGACCCAACTATGTTCATTAATTAGTAAATAGAAATATTCTAATACTTCTGCTAAAATTAAAAAAAAATCAAGTATCTGTGAATGTAACTATCTCAGTCTATAAATAAACTCATTTAAGTGATAAACATTGGTAAATGCAAACACTCTGGAAGGATGTACACAAAACTTCCTTAGAGATTACTCCTGGTAACAGGAAATAAGATTGTGGAGAGAGGAAGAAAGGGGCAATTTGAGCCTATATATTGATTTGGATTATTTATAATAAGCATGTTTTCAACTAGTGCTTCAATAACAGAAACATTTAAAGACAATTCCAGAATATATCAGCCTTTGCTCTTATTCTAGTACCTGCTTTAACAGACCACTTGACTGACTCACTGTTCATCTACTTTCTGAACACAACTGGGGCTTGTAATTCCTGACAGTTATGCTCTACAGTTATCATGAACACTGAACTGGCAGATACTGAACCGCTGTACCAGAGAAGGCAATGGCGCCCCACTCCAGTACTCTTGCCTGGAAAATCCCATGGACGGAGGAGCCTGGTAAGCTGCAGTCCATGGGGTCGAGAAGATCGGACATGACTGAGCGACTTCACTTCCACTTTTCACTTTCATGCATTGGAGAAGGAAATGGCAACCCACTCCAGGGTTCTTGCCTGGAGAATCCCAGGGACGGGGGAGCCTGGTAGGCTGCCGTCTATGGGGTCACATAGAGTCAGACACGACTGAAGCAACTTAGCAGCAGCGGCAGCAGAACCAATGTACCTAAGGAAAATACAGGCCTAGGACCTTATGAGCCTCTGGTAACATTTTCATAATTGGATCCAATGCATAACCTTGCTTAATGTGTGCTTCTGTTTAAAGACATCTTGCTCAATATATATCTTGATTCATTAACACTGAACTCACAGCTAAAAGTGCTATTTCTCATGCCTGAGGGAAGCTAATCTAACAAACATTTTCTCCCTAAGCTACATCACAACTTCCTCATCCTTCGGAACACCAGGTAAGACCTCAGCACTATACTTGGGACCAGTTTTAACTGTGAAATCGACAAAAAGCACAAAAATGCCAAACACATGACAATAAACAGACTGTGCAAAAGACGCGTGTTTACAGTATGGGGACGGGATTTAAAACCATTAAGCTCTGCAGCAACCGGCTGAAGCTGAACACTAGCTACACCCTTGAGGCAGGATATGCAGGCTTCAGTTCCATCCCAGGCCTCTCTGCTCTCTTTTCTAACCTGACCTGCTTCACTGAATAACGATGTTACCCACCTGACACTGCTGGGATTTGATACTGTGATTCTTGCATTAAACAGAGTATTATGTACTAACAACGACAACAACAAAAACCCAGTTCTAACGAGAAGACATACATATGAGTAAAATTTAACTCACAGTTTTATTTAAAAGGATTGAAGGGAGTAATAAGGAAAAACTTCAGAGACAGCAGTATTTCAACTAATTCATACTATGCTAACTAGGTAGTAGATTTTCTCAGAGATAAATACAATGATGAATTAGACATGGATTGAAAAAGTCAGACAAAATTGAACAACTGACCACTCACTCTTGTTATCAAGATACTTTTATAGTCGCTTAGAAGAGGGTATGTAGTTAAGAAAACTAAAAATCCGGTGTCTTAAGTAATTTCTAATAAAGTAGCTTTATGTTTTAATATGCAAAGATCTCCAAGACATACCAATGAAAAAGCTAGCTGCAGAACACTAGAAACAGTGTATCATTTATGAAAAAGAGATAAACATGCTCATACAAATATATAAATTCATACTGCATGATTATTTATAAGTGTGTGGAAGGATTTATACCAAAATAAGAATAGCAGTTATTTCAGGAAACAGAACTGAAATTGGAGATGGTAGTCAAAGAGGACTTAAACTTTACTAGTATGGTTTGGCATTTTGTATAATAAAATAAAAAAGCTAATTAGTAAAATAATATGTATAACATCATGTAGCTCATGGAGGTGATTATGTTTCAGGACTCTTGCCTGATGAGATTGTCATGTGAGATTCACAAGTTCACTTGTCAAGAAAAATATGAAAAGGACAAAAAATTCCATTAATAACTAGTAAAGCCCAATTACAACCTCATAACCTATGGCACAGTGGTAAAGAATCTGCATGCCAATGCAGGAGATGTGGGTTCAATCCTTGGATCAGGAAAATACCCTGGAGTAGGAAACAGCAACCCACTTCAATATTCTTGCCTGGAAAATTCCATGGACAGAGGATTCTAGCGGGCTACAGTCCATGGGATTGTAAGAGTTGGACACAGAACGAAAGCACAGCATAATCTGAATTTGTTTGCTTGTTCTGTTTACTAATAGTGTAAACTTGTTTACTAATAGTTTATTTTTACTCAGTGATACACAAGAGACCAAAAAAGCAAAAGGAAAAGGAATGAATAGGGAAGAAAAATCTGAGATGAGGAATATGAAAATAAGAAATCACTGAGAAATAAGAAGGGAAAAAGAGAAGGTACCATAAAACTAGGATGCTGAAGTACATTTAAAGGACTCTGACATAAAGCAGTTTGCAGTATTTTTTCACAATTCCGGATAGAAATTCATAATTTCTAGTATTCAGTAACTATTTAACTGACATGAGAAAATGAAAGTCAGTAATGCCAATTTTAAAAAATCAAATTCAACCATTCAACAGATACTTATCAAGCATCTAACATCAACTTTTTTCTTTTCTTTCTTTCCTTTAAAAAAAAAATTTTTTTGGCTACTATGCATATAGGATCTTAGTTCCCCAACCAGGGATGGAACCTGTACCCCCTGCACTGGAAGCGCAGTCTTAACTACGAGACTGCCAGGGAAATCCCCCAACTTGTTTGATATAACTTTGCCTTCATGAGGTTTAAAACATAGTTATAACTTCTTTGGAGAGAATTTCCTTAACTATGACTACAGGACTAAAGTAACTCATGCTAATCAACAGTCAATTCGATTTACGTTGTTTTAATGAAACAAAAAGTTACTGGTTTTGATTACAGAAAGAGCCAGAAATTTGTTTTAAATCAAATTCTATCACTGAGAAGATTTTATTAAAAAAAAAAAAAAAGCAAGAGCCAGACTTATCTTCAGATGATCTGAACTGTTTCAATCTTAAAGTGGGGGGGAGGGGGTGATTACAAAGTCAAACACCAGTCACTTTTCAGATCAATCCATAAACCTAACACAATCTATTTCCATTACAATTACTAATAAGTTAGCCAACATAATATACTGCTTCATCTATTCTCCATGCTTTCTCTAAGAAATTACCTGTTTTCCAAAAGCACACACTTTTAAGCAAGGCATCATACTGAAACTTGTCTAACAAATAACCTATCACAAATGCTAGCAATTCAAAGTCTAACAGTATATAAGTTTTCAAATTATAAACTAAAATTATAAATTTTAATTATAAATTTTATAAATTACAAATTTTAATTATAAAAATTTGTGACTTTTTATACACAGAAAGTTTATGGCATTTCTCCCTGAGGTATAAAAATATAAGCATGCCTTTTCTAGGATATATACAACAGAAAAACCAGACAAAGCAATATAAATAATAAGAGGTACATGTACAAAAAGAAAGACAAATTTACATAAGAAATTCTTATATTCTCTCCTAAAAGATAATTCAAGTGATTACAATTATAAATCATAAAACATCAAGAATTATTTTGTCTTTTAGGTTACCCAAAGGGCAAGAGTTCATGAACTCTATAGAGCTGATGATAAGGAAGGACTTCTATTTTAAATGCAGCATTGCTTTAAAAAATATATCCTTTAGGAACATTTTATCCAATATATGTTTCTCAGAACACTAGACCTACATGGTTTCCTGGAGGGAGGAAAAGGATACGATCAATTAGATTTGACAAACACCACTTACTTTCTAACTCCATCTGGAAAATATTTGTAAACGTAACATACTGTCTGTTTAATAAACCTTGTACAAATATTAGGTTTTTTGTTTTGTTTTTGACCATCACACAGTATATGTCTTTAGTAACAAAATCCTTTCAACTACAGCCACTCACATTTTTTGGGACACACTTTGATATGTAAATTTTAAATGATACAAATACTCTACATAATTAACCTTCAAGAAAGCCATTCAATTTTCAATAGGCACTACTTTTAAAGAATATGAGACACCTTTGGTTGGGTATAGTGATCAAAACACAAATCATTACTATGGCTTTCTCTGACACTGTTATTGTGAGAGAGCTAGGAGAGAAAATGCCTAGCAGTTCCAATACTGACCGGGTTATTAATGTAGAATATGAACCACGAAGCCAGATATAGGAATTTCAGGCTACACATTTTATACTAACGGGGTATATAATGTGCTCGACTAAACCAAAACTGTGTCTAAATTTAAGTGCACATTCCTTAATAACAATTTTTATTAAAAGAAACTACAGCTGTGTCCATATAGCCCTTTTGCTTTTCAAGTCAGCTGACCAAAGTCTGATCTAAAAAAAGACACTTTAGCAGTACAGTAATTCTACATATCTTTTCTGGACTTTTGCAGCTTTCATGTTTTGGGACACAATTTGGGAAGAGAACCCCACCCCTATGATTCATCATGACAAATAGTTAACATTTTTCTTGGAATCTGCAAGAAGCTCACCTTCAAAAAAGAAGATATTAGTTGGAAGGTAGATGGAAAATTAAGCATGTATGAGCTCTCAAAAGGGCTTCCCAGTTTGAACTAGTAGTAAAGAACCTGTCTGCCAACGAAGGAGACTTAAGAGACGAAGCTTCAATTCCTGGGTCAGGAAGATCCCTTGGAGGAGGGCACCGCAACCCACTCCAGTATTCTTGCCTGGAGAATGCCATGGGCAGAGGAGCCTGGTAGGCTACCAGTCCACTGGGTCACAAAGAGCTGGACAGGACTGAGGTGACATAGATAGCACTTAGCACGAGCACTCAAACAAATGAGTAGGATATTTACTATAATCAGTGTTTATCTGGACCTAGCAAAGTATGCCAAAGCTAAGGAGGCTTTAATCGTCAGAAACCAGTTAGTGCCTTTCTCTACTGAAGTAAAAAAGAGAAATCAAATTAAAAAGTATCTGACGCTATGAAATATGAAAGGTTTAATGTGAATGAAACTCCAGACTTAAATATTTAAAACTTTGTAGAATTATTGACCATCATATGCTATAAACACAAATATTTACTACTTTTTTCTAGAGAACATCTTAATACCAGTCCAAAGTTACTGTTAACTGAGTATGAAAAGCTAGGTACCATACAGTCAATAATAAAACTCAAACATTTAGGAGAAGTTTGAGTTAAGGAAAAGCAGGAAAGCAGTCAAAGCACAGCAAATCTGAAAAATCCCTGAAGTAAAAAGTTTGACATAATGAATTTCAATCATTTCAGCACTTTGATTCCTACAGTCTTTAAAAAGTATTGTTTTAACACCTAGCACAAATATTGAGTACTACTATGGAAAAAGAGATTAAAATATATATGAACACTGCACCAAACATGCTTAAGAGTCTAGAAGAGATGCGGCAGATATAAAGGGCAGAAAGTCTAAGAAATGCACAATCTAGTTAATCTGAAGATTAATCAGAGGAGAAATATTATCTGCAGTTTAGTGGATGGAAAAATAAGGGGTGCAAATTAGGGAAGGGATCCATTATGGATTTAAAGGAGAGGTAGAACTTAAGACAATGAAAAGAGGCTTTCCACTGGAAAAGATGAGAAAAGCAAAAAAGAAGGGAAACCACAATGGAAACAATATAACTTTGCAGAAATGGACAAAACTACAAAATACTGATAAAGCAGAAGTTAGAAATTCTAAGCTCTGGCAACTAGAATATCCAGGTCACATCAAATCACCAAGTAAAAGATCTAATATTATACCAACAGTCTACCGATGCCCTATAAATACTCCTAAATTAGTAACTTATGACCCTGTATACCAATTACTCTCCCAGATGGAATGAGATGGTGAAATAAATTTTATTCATGCTGAGTAAATAGTGTAACAGTAACTCAGAGTATACTATTAATTCTCATCAGAAGACATTGGTTTTCCAATTCTGAATATATACGTTCAAGTCTAGGCAAGAACAAGGGCCCCCCACTTTCCTTTCAGTTTATATATACATGATACACAAGTGATTCCAGTTTCCCTTTGAAATCATGAAGTAAAAACTATGTTGCTCCATTCACCATGGCAAGATCAAAGTGCTCTAGTCTCAGCTCTGCATTACTGTGCAAGTGGCTTCAGAGCTTTGAGCTCCAGCCTCCTAACTTGTAAAATGAGGGGGTTCCACCTGGATGACCTGCAAAGGGACTTTCAGCTTTAAAATCCTATAATCAATCAGTTGTACACCATCTTTGCTAGAGAGGACATTGTGAGAAGACTATAACAAAAAAAAATATTCTTTCCCTGAAAACATGTAATAAGAGACTTCCCTGGCACTTCAGGGGTTAAGACCCCAAGCTCCCAAGGCAGAGGGTACAGGTTTCGTCTCTGGCCTGGGTACTATGATCACACATGTTGCATAGCACAGCCAAAAAAAAGAAAAAAAAGTAATAAAAACTTAGCTTTTATTGAACACATACTAAGTGCTAGGTTCTATTTTTTATTTCACTTAATCCTCATTACACCCATCAGAGTAGGCATTTTTCTGATTTTACTCATAGGGTATTAGTCATCTCTTGCCTGTTCAATCCAATGAGAGGTGGAAGGCAAGGATTCAAATCAAGTTCTAATAAACCACACTTTAAAACCTGGTGCCTCAAACAAAAATATCAGACAGATAAAATACATGAACAAAAGCTGAAGAGGTGGGCTGTGACTAGGTAACCTGGAGAGAGCATGTGTATGTGTATGTATGCACGCATGTGTGTGTGCACGTGACCCTGTGTGAAATCTCCTGATTTTCAAATGAAGGAAGGCAGATTCACCAGCTTTCAGCTTCTGCTTTAAACAGTTCTAACTCAGATGACATTCATTTTAATAATTACATAAATTTCCAAAATTCCCAGATATGTATTAAAATACACACATCAGCAATAAAGCCTAGGCTTTGATGTAAGGCAAGCTTTGGTTGAATCCTGGCTCTATTACCAGCAGTGTGACTTAGGTCAAGTGACTTCACCTCTCTAAGCCTCAAGTTTTCATTTGTAAAGTGAGGATACTATCACCTATCCTGCAAGGTGGTTGGGGATCTAAGGAGAATGAGAATGTAAACTACAAAGAACACAGTAAGAACCTGAGAGATGAAAGCTACTACCGAACCTTTAGGATCCTCGTAACACAGAACATAGGATCAACGTTCATAGACGACTCAGTAGCTATACGAATACTAACCTCAGTTTACTTTTACAATGTCATACTTTGTCACTTTTTTGTAGACCTAAAATTACTCTCAAATCAATAGTTGAAAAAAAAAAAAGGTCATACACTTATTCCTAACAGACACGAACCAAACTTCGAGACTTATCCTAAACCTAAAATCGAACCAACTTAACAAAAACTATGTTGAGTAGCTAACAATTTTTTTAAAGTGACGCTGCAAATCCCGTTACCACGAGTTCAGACTTCTGAATGGGGAGAATGGAAGGGACGCCTGTTCCCAAAGCATTTTGAGCGCGAAAGATCATCACAACGTCCAAGCGAGTATTTCCCAAATAGTGGGTGAGGCTGAAAAACGGGGTCCGAACTAATAACACCTTGAAGAACGACCTGCCTCCAGTTGAAGGGGCAGGGGCAGGTGGCTTTGTGACCCAAACTATCGTATTATTCTTAGCCACTTGTTCTGGTCAACTGCTGGGTTTTAAACCTTCCTGCAGTCTTCCTCAAAGCCCCATTCCAGACTGCGAGGGAGGTGGACTTTGGGTTAATCACCGCCAGTGAAGACACTGGCGAAACGGGAGGGACAGGCCCGCGGCCCCAAAGGGCGTGGGAGGCAGGTCGGGCCACTTCTGCCCAGGATGGATGACTTTCCCGGCGGTACCACCGCGGACCACCACCAAGCGGCCTGCGGGGCTTCGGGGCGCGGCTGCTGTCAGCAGGGCCAAGCCGCCGCGCTGGGGGTTGCGCTGCGGGTGTGAGGGAATAACTTGCGGGCTTGAGGGAATAACTTGCGGGTTTCAGGAGAGGAAGAGAGGCACGGGGGCAAAAGGGGAGGCGGCATGTAGACTCCCGGCCCACGGTGACGGACGGGGGTGGGGGGGAAACCTCCGGGCCCCCATGTCCTCCGTCCCGGTTTCTGCCCGGACCCTTCCCAAGTCCCGGACCCGCCGCTCCTCTCACCGTCTCGGCTTCTGTGTGCTGGGGTCCGGCACTCTGACCCCCCATAACCCCGCGGAGGAAATTCATCTTGCCGCTCAGCCACGGGCTCTACCGGCCTTTTCGGGAAAGAAGAGATAACTTCCCCTGTCCTCCGCAGGGCCTGACCCCCAAGCCTGCACTTTGCACTCCCCGGCCGCCACCGCCACAGCTTACTCGGCGGCCGCTCCAGCCCCCTAAGCCCGGAAACAGCGTCCGCCACCAGTTGAGATGCGCATGCGCGGGGACGTGGCATTACGTGGCGGCTCGAAGGGCGAAGGCAAAGGGGGAAAGTAGGCGAGAGGAGGCTGGTAGCCCGGGTCCTCCCAAGCCCCGCCCACTGCGCAGGCTCCGCCCTCCCCCGTAAGAACACGCCTCCCACTCCCGCCTTCGGCTGGTGCCTCCTGCTGGCCCCAACCACCCACGTGGTCCGAGCCCGGCCCTGCCGGCAGGGGACCTTAAGGATTGTGTACGCATTTTGGCTTGCAAGGTGTTTAATTGTTGCCGGGCGGGACTTACTGCAAGCTGTCAAGTCTGGGGTCGTATTTTGTTGAGTCGAAAGTGAAATTTTCCTTCGGCCGACGTGACAGGTAAGGGGTCCCGGCCTCTGAGAGGGTTCATTTGGTTTTGCGGTATACCAGAACGAGCTTTGTGGCCTTCTCATCCCCACAAATTGCATTTCTTTACAGGGCTTTGTTTGATGGAAAAAAGGGTACTTGAGCCCCCTCATTCCATTGCCACGGGAGGGCGCATTTCTCAGCTTTTGCTCTTCCAACCTGCCAAAAGGAATTCCTGGATCTAAACACCAGGTACACCGCTATTTTCTAGGGGTGTGAGGAGGAAACCAAGCCAACCCTGCATTTGGCTTACCAGAGAAAATACGTTGATCTGCAGTGTCAGTTTGGCAGCAGGGAACATGATGTTTTGTTATTAACACTAAACTCCTACATTTTCAGCGTGTGTGTGGAGGGGAGCGGTTAGCATGAAAAATATTCGTTTTTCAAATCCGTATGCCTTGTTTCTTTCGAAATGAGAGTGCCAGATACACATGCTATGGAGTAGTCTTGTCAATGTCTTGAACGTAAAAGCGCAGAGTCTAGTTATAACTGATTCATACACCTCTCCCGTTGGATGCCCCGCAGGTCTCAGACTCCCCAGCCTTCCTTTAAAAAAAAAAAAAAAAAAACAATCAGTATGCTTCGTTCATGTGCCCTGCCACACTCATTAGTACCACTAGCCAAATAATTGCCTAAGTTGGAAGGAGGAAGCTGGGAGGAATCTGAAACTCTGGATTTCACCCCCACAGGTCCAGTAGTCAAATCCTGTCATGCCTATTTATAGACTACTTCTCAAATAGGTCTCTGCTCTCCATGCTCTCTGCCTCTGACATAGTTTATGTTCTCCTCATTTTTCACCAAGATTACGGGCAATAGCTTCCTAACTAGTTTGTCAGCATTTAAGCCTTGGGTTTCTTTCAGTCATGCAAGTCCACTCCCGGGTGAGCCTGACAATGACAAAACATCTGTCCACGTTAGTCCTCTTCTGAAAATCCTCCGGTTGTTGCCCATTCACCCCAAAATAAAATCCAAACTCCTTAGCTTGATGTTTAGGCCTGTTATGTTCTGGCTCTTGCCTGTTTTTTCAGCTCCTGCCTCCCCCACATACTCTGGATATATGCCTGGATATGTCCTTCCCCTCCCTCCACTTCATCAAGGAAACTCCTGCTAGTTCCTTAAAATTTAACTTTGGTATCTTCAGAAAGCTCTTCCTGAAATCTAGATACATGTGTATATGCTATTCCTTTGCAGTTGTTGATATGTGGGAAGCTCTCAATAAATGCCCACTGAGCCAGACTGTTAATGACAGACCGTGTTTTTCATTTTTATATCTCTGTGGCTTAGCATTCTCCCATAAAAGGTGATATTGATAGATACATGAAGAAAACATTAAAGGATATACGAATATAATGATGAGGAGGAAGGTCCTTTTTTTCATCTGTAAGGTGGGATCACAGATAACACATACCACAAAGACTATGGTGCAGTTCCCTTTCCAAGTGCCAAGGTTTTAAGCTTATGTGAGTTGAAGAACAGTGGGGATCATACTGCCAAAAATATTGTACACTAAGCATTGTCCTCTGTGTTAAAACTGGACACTTGACAGTTTGCTTTAGACATTTTCCACTAGGGCATTTCCTTGCAGCCTAAAAAAAGTAACCAATAAATGCTCAGCATTTTTATTACCAAGTAATATCTGCAAAGAACTTCATCTAGTCCTTACATCTCACCCCCTCCCTGAGCCTCTCCTCACCTCGAGGGGTAAAGCTCTGAGATGGAGTGGGGCTCATGGGTGTCTATTACATGTATTATTTGGTAATAAAAAGCAGCGCCTTCACAGTTTAGCAGAATCGTTTTAAGGCACCAACCTTTCCAAAATGCCCTGCTTTGTTTTAAATTTCAGTGAGTATAGCAGATGCTCAAGAACCATTTCTTAAATAAAGAAAAAGAAAACATGAAAAAGTTGTGACTGCCCGATTTGTGCCATTATACTTCTCACCTTTATAAATCTAAATATTCAATGGAAGAATGCCACAAATCATTAAGATACATATAATTCATGGCTCAACTGGTAAAGAATCTGCCTGCAATGTGGGAGACCTGGGTTTGATCCCTGGGTTGGGAAGATCCCTTGGAGAAGGGAAAGGCTACCCACTTCAATGCTCTGGCATGGAGAATTCCAAGGACTGTATAGTCCGTGGGGTTGCAAAGAGTCGGACACGACTGAGTGACTTTCAGTTTTCAGAATGTTAACTTGGGTGAATGAAAGTGATTTTTCTGAGAACAGAACAACTAACAAAAACTCATTGATTTGAAATTCATTTTTAGATTTGCTTGCTGCCAGTCCCTGAGCTTAGTGGCTCTCTTCAGTGGCCCACTTTCCTCATCCTTTCTTCTTTTCTATAGCAAACTCAGCAATAAGAATGAAATATCATTGCACAACATTGGTTGAGGGTGGTGGTAACGTGGTAGAGTTTTGTCCATACCTGCATCGGAGGACGAGTGGAGGTGATAATTTGTGTTTAAAATGTTTCAATCACATATAGGTTTTTAAAGACTAGTTACTGGAAAAGTCAGGGTTCAAAAATATTGTTGATAAAATTTTGCATTAAATTTTACCCATTAACCAAACAACACACAGCAAAATAAATCGATAATGATGAAGCAGTAATTGACATTCAGAACCAATCAATAATAACAGTATCAAATACACTTGTGCTCTTTCTTTGCTAGACTGTTCAAAGGACTTTACAAGAAATAAATTGCTTAATTCTCCCACCAAC
This sequence comes from Cervus elaphus, assembly GCF_910594005.1. Classification (NCBI taxonomy): domain Eukaryota; kingdom Metazoa; phylum Chordata; class Mammalia; order Artiodactyla; family Cervidae; genus Cervus; species Cervus elaphus. The sequence continues at coordinate 25,587,662 of NC_057820.1, forward strand.
CTTATGAAGTGAATAATGTTATTAGCCCCATTTTTCCCGTGACAAAACAGGGACAGAGAGTAACTTACCTGATGTCATACAGGTAGAAAGTGGCAGAGCTGGAACATAAATTGGTAATCAGACTTCAAAGCCGTGCTCTTATGTATTATCCTGTCTGACCTCTCTAGACTCAAGACAATGATCATGCACTAGGTAGGGAGGTGGTCTACAAGTCCTTGTGTAATCTGGCCTCTCTGTTGTCTCCCTGACCTCACTCACTTCCTGCTTTATTCCCTCCAATCCGTCAACACTGGCTTCCTTAGGTTTCTGAAACTTGATTTCCCCTCATGGCCTTTGTGCTTGTCTTTGCTGTGTTTGGATGCCTGCTCCTCTACCCACATAGAGCAATGCCTCACTCCCTTCACCTTATTTAAGCCTGCTCAGATGTTACTTGGGCTTCCCTCGTGGCTCAGGCGGTAAAGATCTACCTGTAATGCAGGAGACCTGGGCTTGTTCCCTGGGTAGGGAACATCCCCTGGAGAAGGGAATGGCAACCCCTCCATTATTCTTGCCTGGAGAATTCCATGGGCAGAGGAGCCTGGTGGTCTACAGTCTATGGGGTCGCGTAGAGTCAGACACAACTGGGCATGGATGCACACATAAATGTTACTTGGGTCTCTCCTGACTGTTCTAAGTTGCCATCTCCCCATACTCCTTCTTCCTCTGCTCTGCTTATGTTCCTCTGTAGTCCTTATCAGTTTTACTTTATTCTTCCATATATATATATTATTTTTCCATATTTCATCAGATCTAAGATGCCATCAAGTGTACCTCAGAGAAAGAAAAAAAAGATTGTTACTGTTATTCATTTGCTAAGTCATGTCCAATTCTTTTTGACCTTATGGTCTAAAAGCATGGCATGCCAAGCTCCTCTGTCCTCCACTGTCTCCCAGAGTTTGCCCAAATTCATGTCCATTGAGTCAGTGATGTTATCTAACCATCTCATCCCACCTCCTTCTACTTTGCTTTCAATCTTTCCCAGCACCAAGGTCTTTACCAATGAGTCAGCTCTTCACATCAGGAGCTTCAGCTTCAGCTACAGTTCTTCTAATGAATATTCAGGGTTGATTTCCTTTAGGATTGACTGGTTTGATCTTGTAGTCCAAGGGACTCTCAAGAATCTTCTCCAAAAAAAAAAAAAAAGAATCTTCTCCAGCACCACAGTTCAAAAGCATCAGTTCTTTGGTGCTCAGCCTTCTTTATGGACCAACTCTCACATCCATACCTGACTATTGGAAAAAAAACCATAGCTTTGACTGTAAGATACCACCTATCAAAAAATGCATCCCAATTTTAGGTTTCATAAAATGTGAAGAAATGTTCATCATAGGATTAGTGGAATATAGTATTTATTTTACATCTTTATTTTGTTTATTGTATATTTCTCCACTATCACCTGAATGTAAACCCATAAAGGTAGGGATTTTAAATGCGCCCTTTTGTAAATTGCTTTCTCTTCAGTAGCTCTCCCTGGTGGTTCAGATGGTAAGGAATCCGCCTGCAATGTAAGAGACCTGGATTTGATCCCTGGGTTGAGAAGATCCCCTAGAGAAGGGAATGGCAACCCATTCCAGTATTCTTGCCTGGAGAATTCCAGGGACAGAGGAATCTGGCAGGGTACATCCATGGGGTCACAAAGAGTCAAGATACGACTGAGCGACTAACACTTTCAGGTTCTGTCTTCAGTGCTTAAGCCCAGTATATGACACATGGTCAGCACCTACTAGCTCTTTAAGGGATGAATGAACTCCTCAAATGAGGCAATCCCCACCTTCAGCTTGTATGCATGGAAGCAGGAATTCTGCAGTGCTGCTACATTGCATGGTACCCAGACTTCCTCAACAGAGTCTGAGAAAATTTTCCTCAGATAATTTGATTTACTAAATTTAGTTTATTAATATTTTGTTTGCTTTCAGCAATCAATTTAGTAATTAACACTTAGTCATACGTAAAGATAAATGTCGAAGAAAGGAGTTAAATTTGGGGGATCAGATAGGAGGCCATTTGGGAGAACCAGTTCAACCTCCCAGTGGCAAGCTCACTTTGGCTTGAAATTCATTACACTAATGCAATTATTGTCATCATGGTTGTCTCCTTCTCCTTCTTTAAGACAGGTAATACATTCATGTGGTTAAAATATAAGTGACAAAAGTGTGCTTAGCAAAAAGTTTCCCTACTATTCCTTGGCCACCCAGGCAAATATAAACAATTCTTGTTTATCCTTCCAGATACACATATATGTATATGTACTCTCTTTTAATAACACAAATAAATGTAGCACATTGTACAAACTCTTCTGCACCTTACAGTCTCCTGTTTAATAATTCTTAGAAATTGTTCCATACAAGAAGTATTCTTATCCTTTCTTACTGTGTTCTGTGAAATGCTTTTAAAATAATTTTTGAAGCCCTGGGAATTCCTTGGAAGAGGGGGTGCAAGAAAGAGGGTTCTGGGGCCCCATCCTACTCCACTTGATGGATTTCATTTGTTTATACTTCCTGTGTCATTTGGAAGAAAAGAGGCTAAAATGTTAGGTAGCCACCTCTCTTAAGAGGTGTGAAATGTGATCAAGGCAAGGACCTGAATAGTCAAGTAGTTTCACATGCTCTAGAGTCCAGGATGCAAATTCCTGCTCTACCTGTTTTGAGAAGGATAGTAATATCCTCCTCATGTGGTTGTTGTTAGAATTTTATTACATAATAGCTTTAATGTGCTTAGTACTTTAGTGCATGAAACAGTAAATACTCAACGAAGGTCAGAGTGGAGACCTAGGTTTCTTTGGTGAATATCATCAATTTCTTAACAACTGAACATTTAAAGATATTACCCTATAACAGTACTCACTTCAAACTATTGGCTCATGTTACAGAAAAGTCCATTACTTCAGACATGACTTGCTCTGGGGAACATCCAGATAATCTCTCAAGGATCTGGACTTTAATTATTTTATCTGGACTCTGCTCTTTATATTGGTTTCTTTCTCTGACTCTGTGCAAGGGCAAGTTTGCTGAGAGTCCCTGCAGCCCTGTAACCTCCCAGGACCAAGTTTATAGAGGAAGACTCCTTACCTTTCTCCTTAGAATCCTAGCAAAAGTCCTCTTATCACTCACTGGACCTTACTGGGGCATGTACCTTTGTGTTGGGTGAGTTCCTATAGTCCAGTGTGTGAGATGCTCTGACTGGCCTTGGTTTACATGCCCACCTGTAAAACAAGCAGTGGGCATATGGTATAAGAACGGGGAAATAGGGACTTTCTTCCAAGGGAAGCTGGACTACTGTGCCAGCAGAAAGTTTATCAGGATAGGAAAAACAATAGATGCTTGCTGCATCCCTGATGGACTTGACTGCTTGCCAGTTTTTTTTTTTTTTCCTGCAGTGCCATTAGCACTAGCTAGCATAAGTACTGTTGCTCTACAAAATGTTCAAAAGATCATGTTGCATTACTTACTAAAAGTAATTTTACATTGCTTTGTATTTATATCTGCAAGCAAAGCTATATCCATACCCACTTTTTACAAGAGTACAGTCCAGGTGTGTTTCCATTCTTCGGAAAATATAAGAGAAGTGCTTACTTAATAAAACACTTAAATTAGGAAATCCCATTTTCAGTTCCAAAGGACTTTTTGTAGGACTGAAATTTTTGAGTTAATTAATTAATTTATTTTTGACTGCTCTGCATCTTCATTGCTGCAAGTGGAGAGCTACTCTAGTTGTGTGTGGGCTTTTCAGTGCGGTGGCTTCTCTTGTTTTGGAGCACAGGCTCTAGGACGCAGGCCCAATAGTTGTGGCTCTCGGGCTTTAGTGAGCTGGGTAGTTGTGTCACGAAGGCCTAGTTTCTCCACAGCATGTGGGATCTTCCCAGACCAGGGATCAAACCCATGTCCCTTGCCTTGGCAGGCTGATTCTTAATTGCTGGATCACCAGGGAAGTCCTATAAGAGTGTTTATTGAGGGATAAATTTATCAGCTCCAGGCCCAGGCACTCTTATCTCCTGTAGAGAATCTGACTGTCATCTCTCCACACCCACTGTGTCCCCCGCTCCCTGCAGCTAGCTAAACAGGCAAGTCCTGAATAGCCAGAATGGGCTTGAAGAGTTTACTGCCCCATTCCACAGCTAAACTAAGTCTTTTGAAGTTCAAATTACTGGGTGATGCCAAGACTTCCTGGAAGTTTAAGACAGCTTCTCGTGAAGTCATTGCCATGTTCATTAGCAATCCATGACCAGGCGCTTGCAGCTGACTGTCTCATCTGCCTGAGTCTGTGGTCAGGTGAGTACAAGAGCAGGGGACTCTGTCAATGTAGATTGGGCCTCCAGGGCCTGAAGGGTGGTAACTGACTTGGACCAGAGCATCTCAAAGCCAGCCCAGACCTCCAAGGTCTCCTCTCTCCCCAGTTCCAATTCTTTAATGATGTTGACTATACGCAACCAACACACTACATGAGTAATTGGGGTAAGCTCAATAAGTTGCAGATATTAGATGGAGGGTCCATAACTGGCATACAGTTTGAGGAAAGAGGGAGTTGGCTGTGGACATAATTGTCTACCAGTAGCTCAAGAGTCCACAGGCAGAGGAATAGAGGATAAAAGATTATGAGCACAGAGAGACCGAGGACAGAAGCCTTCCCTCTGGCTCGACTGTTCATGATGCTGCCTTGCCCAGGATCTCAAATACCACACTAGTCAGGGGTAATATAAAGAAATAGAAAAGCTCCAGCTCATTCTCCCACTACCTTCTCCTTGGGCTTTCCAGGAGGCGCTAGTGGTAAAGAACCCACCTGCCTATGCAGGAGATGTAAGAGACGTGGGTTCAATCCCTGGATTGGGAACCCAATTGGGAACCTCTGCTGGAGGAGGGCATGGCAACCCACTCCAGTATTCTTCTTGGAGAATTCCATGGGCAGAGGGACCTGGCGGGCTACAGTTCATAGGGTCGAAAAGAGTTGACTTAGCATGCACACACGCATGAACCGTCTCCCTACCTCTAGGTAGGGAGATATTAAGGATACCTAATATCCCAACACACACATGGCCTTTCCAGGGCAGGGCCACAGTTGGTAAGACCCAAGATGACCCAGACCCAAGTCCTTAAACTGCTCCCTCTCTCCCAGGTGTGTGCATGATGACTCCTAAATAGCAACCAGTCTTCTTGTGCAGGCGCTGCTGTATAGATGTGGTTCAAGTTTCTATGTGTGTGCATGCTAGGTAGCTTCAGCTGTGTCCAACTCTTTGTGACCTCATGGAGCCTGCCAGGCTCCTCTGTCCATGCGATTCTCCAGGCAATGATACTGGAGTGGGTTGCCCTCCTCCAGGGGATCTTCTCAACTCAAGGATCGAACTGCAGTCTCTTATATCTCCTGCATTGGCAGGTGGGTTCTTTACTGGCACCTGGGAAGCAAAATGACTGTACTTGTATTTGGGTACTTATTTCATGGTATAGTAAATACTAAGATCTTTGTTTTTTTAAAAACAAAATTCATAACCATTGAAAACATATCAATGAAACTACAAATTTAACCCATTTCATTTTAATAGAATGAGTGATTCTAAATTCTGCTGTATCCTGCATACCTGATGGGCTGGTTAGGCCTGAATTCGACTCCTTTCTGTTTGGGGCTTTTGGAATCTTGGTCTGTAGGTAGCTACTCGGCTCTGGCCAGAGACTCGGGCTCCTTGTTTTTTATTTTTCCTTGCCAAATTTAGGAAGGATGGTCCTTCTAGTGGGTTAACTCCTGACCTCCCTGGCAGAATGAGCCTCTTTATTTGTAGGACTTTTCTCCTCTAATTCATACTCAGCCCCTCCCTTTTTGAGGGTGGGGTGGGGTGGGAGATGGAATTGCAAGAGCTAATTGATAAGGAAGGGGCTTAGAGGGGATTAGTGGAGCTTCTGTGAAAGAGATAACAGTCACAGAAGAGAAAGGGGAGAGAGTAGAGAAAGAGATCCAAGAAACTGAATGAAACTGCTGACTAATATCTGCAGCTAGAGTATTACACCCACATAAATACAGTGTTTTTTTTTCTTCAGTACTTAAAAATAGCTCAGTATAGCAGAATCCTGAAAACAGATGTGCTTGGTTTCCTGAGCTACTGATTCAGCAAACATTGGAGTGTCTGTCCTCTCTGCCAGGCCCTGCTATAGCTTCTTTCCCGCTGTAGGTTCCTTCTGGAGTGCTGAAATTCTAATTTGTATTTTCACAGAGAGTGAAGCCTGGGCTTCAGCATGGTATAGAGTAGAAAGGAATGTTTTGTTTGCAAACCTAAACAGAATTGGGTCCTACCTCTTTGGAATGGTGTAGTCTTGGGCAAATTAGACTTAACTTTGCTGTCTTGGTTTTGATTCCCTACTGCCTTGCAAAAGAAAACCAAAGAATGCCTTAAAACAAATTGTCTGGGGTCTAAGCTGGTACCTTTCTACTAAGCCATGCTTGGCTCGAAGTGTTGTCTTTTTTGTTAAAAGCTGGTTGTGATTTTATCCTTATCTGGAAAGAAAGAAGGAGAAAGGTCAAGATCAATAGTTATCTATGGACAAGTTATCTATCCATCTTCTACTTTTTTACTCATGTAACTTTTATTCTGAATTAATTTTAGAATTGAGAAAAGGTTGTAAAAATTGTACAAAGAATTCCTAAATATTTTCACCCAGATTCCTCAAATGTTAACATTTTTATCACAATTACTTTATCATTTTTTTCTCTTTAAATTATGCATTTCCCCCTAAACCATCTTGGAAAGAATTTTTAAGCATGATGTCCCTTTATTTTAGTACCTAATTCCTAACAACAAAAATGTTTTCTTAAATAACACATTGCAGTTATCAAATCCAGGAAATTAACACTGATATCAATGCAATTATCTAATCTACAGACCTTATTCAAATTTTGCCAGGAGTCCCAATTATTTTCCTTTCTGGGCCAATATCCAGACCAGGATCACACATTGTATTTAGATGTTATGTGTCTATAGTCACCTTTAATCTGGAATGGTTCTCTGTCTTTGTCTTTTGTGATTTGATATTTGGAAGAGTATACAGATTAGATCAGTTACTTTGCAGCACGCTGCTCAACTGGAGTTTGTCAGACCTTCCCGATTAAGTTCAGATGGTGCATCTTTGGCATCTTTGCTAGGAATATCCCAGACATACTCTTCTCATAGTGCATCATCTCAGGAGAAACATAACATATACTTGCCCCACTATTAACAATATTAATTTTGATCCTTTGTTTAAGGTGTTGTCTGCCTCTCTACTGTACATTTAACTATTTTTCCCTTTGATATTACAAATGATATTACACATTTGAGGAATGTGCTTTAATATTACTAAATATCCTGTTCCTCCTCAAACTTTTACCCTCCGGTTTTAGGATCCGTTGATAATTGTTGCCTGACTCAATAGTAGTTGCCAGTCTGTTGCTTAGGGGCTTCCCAGGTGGCACTAATGGTAAAGAATCCTGCTGCCAATGCAGGAGATGCAGTAGATAAGGGTTTGATCCCTGGGTTGGGAAGATCCCCTGGAGGAGGAAATGAGCGGGACACGACTGAGCACACACAGTCTGCTGTTTGCATAAAACCTTTCCTGGAAGCTCCATCTGTCAACCTCTACCTGTTTTGCTAAGAACCGTGTCCTCGTGCATGCGAAGTTGGTTCAGTCATGTCTGACTCTTTGCAACACTATGGGCTGTAGCCCACTAGGCCTGTCTGTCCACAGGATTTCCCAGGCAAGAATACTGGAGTGGGTTGCCGTGCCCTTCTCCAGAGGATCTTCCCAAGCCAGGGATCAAATGTATGTCTTTTGCTTCTCCTGCATTGGCAGATGGGTTCTTTACCACTAGCGCCACCAGGGAAGCCCCTTAAGAACCGCATCCAACCTTAATTGGATCCCAAGAGAGCCTGGGAAATGCATTATTATATATATATATATTGGTATAAGCATATTGCTTTCCCCAGGAAAATTGGGGTTCTCTTAGTAAAGAGGGGAGAATAAAAGCTTACTACAACTTGCCAACCCAATAGCATCATTTATAAGGATTAACTTTTCTTTTTTGTTTTTAAATTTTGGCAGCACCATGGGCGTGTGGAATCTTAGTTCTTAGTCCCCTGGCCAGAGATCAAACCAGAGCCCCCTGCATTGGAAACATAGAGTCATAAGGATTAAATTAAATGGTCTTTGTAAAACATCTACCAAGGAACCTGGAACATGGTCGATACTTTAAGATATCCCTCCCCAGCCTATGGGAACAGATCTTTGTTTGTTCTTGTGATCACTTGTGGTCACATGGCTAGTAAATAACAGAACAGGTCTACAAACCCTAGTCTGGTTCCTACACCATGGTTTCCTTTTGCTGGTTTTAAACATTCTGTAGTCTCCTAAATCTTCTCAGCTATATGACTAAAACTACCTCTACAGTATTTTAACATACAAAACTGTATATTAGTCTATACAACTGTTATGGAATGGTGCTATTCACTAGATGAAGATAACATTATGTGTATGTTAAATAAATAAAAACCTGACTTAATTTCTTTATACTTGGGCATGTTCCTTTTTGTGTAGTCCCAGGAAGTTGTTCTCTTTTGGGGCAATGGCTATTTATTCTTCCAGGAATCATAATCTGGAAAGACTTGGGAGGGAAAAATGGTTAGAGAATAAGTGTGTTTGCTCAGCATTATAAATAAATACAACCACATGTTTTATTGATTCTTTGTAGTTTTTAAAATATTTAACAGAAAGAATTGTAAAACTCTTTTGTCTCCTGCCAACAATAAGAATTGGAATTTTAAAATTCCCTTGTCACAGAATCAGTATGAAAGAACATGAAATTTTAATACCAACTGGCAGCAGAAAACCTCACTTTATTTAACTTAGAATTTTACACTGAACATCATGGAGGAGAATAATATCAGTACATGACAGAAATAAAATATGATGGTAGAAAAATGACAAATCAGGATACACAAAATTGTATATGAAAACTGAGAGTGTTAGTTGCTCAGTTGTGTCCAACTCTTTGTGACCGCTTGGACTCTAGCCCACCAGGCTCCTCTGTCCATGGAATTCTCCAGGCAAGAATACTGGAGTGTGTTGCCATTTCCTTCTCAACCCAGGGGGATCTTCCCAACCCAGGGATCAAACCTGGGTCTCCCTCATTACAGGCTGATTCTTTACCATCTGAGCTACCAGGGAGGCTAACAGCTAAGTTTAAAATATATGGGGAAAAAAATAAAATAAAATAAAATATATGGGGAATTCCCTTGTGGCCCAGTGGTTAGGATTCTACACTTCCACTTCATGGGGCACAGGTTTGATCCCTGGTCAGGGAATTAAGATCCAGCAAGCTGATCCTGCAAGCTGTATGACATGGCCAAAAAAAAAAAAAAAAAAAGATAAGCAAATAAAATTGAGTAAATATTTAAAATGTATGCATAGGAAGAAACCTAGAAAGAAATGTAGGGAAAAAAAAAAAGAAATGTAGGATGTGAATTCAGAGTGTTTGTTTTTTGGTGGAAGGATATGGGTCGTGTGTTTTTCTTTCAACTGCTCCATAATTTCTACTGGATACATTTTTCTTTAAACAAACATGCCTTTCCTGCCCCCCCCCAAATAATCACAAATAATAGCAAGATTAAAAAAGATATCAAGTAGAAACATTTTCAGAAGGGAAACATCAGGAGCCCCAGACAAAACTGTTAGTTTGCTTTGGAGGAGAGACCCAAGGGGTCGCCATTTGCAGCTGATGCCTGAGCCTATTTCATTTTATCCGTCTTGGTACCATCTCTTTTCCTCCCTCTCTTCCATTCTTTCTTTACTTCTTTCTCTTTTACTGTAAGGTAGGTGAAGAGATTGAAGAAGGAAATGGCAACCCACTCCAGTATTCTTGCCTGGAGAATCCCGTGGACAGAAGAGCCAAGTGGGGTCCTTGGGGTCACAGCAAGTCAGACACAACTGAAGCGCCTTAGCAGGCAGGTGAAGAGACTAATTATAAGAAAGAGAGCTTCATACAGTAGAAAGAACATTACAGTTTGAAGTCAGACAGGCTTAGATTTAAATCTTGGCATTCATTCCACAAACATTAATTGAGCAATGAGTATGCCATTTCCTGCTGTAGGCATCGGAGATTCAGCAATGATTAAAACAGATAAAAATGTCCATCTTTGTGAAACATGTTCTAGTGGGGGTAGACAGTGTGATTTAAAAGGTCCCAGAAAGACCCTTGGATGAGAAAATATCTGCCCAACACTTGTTTATAATGCATAAAAGTACGCCATGAAGGACTTAGCCTTTTGGATCCACAAACATCTTCTTTTAAAATGCAAATATTGGTGGAAAAAGTACATCATCATCACACTTAACTGCCCTTCATATGTTAGTATGAGTTAATTCTGTCGTATACTTCAGGAGCTAAATGAAAACCATGCTTTGTAAGAATGAACATGTTAATTGAAGAGAGGACCATTAGGTACTATCTGAGAAGGGGAGACCTAAGTGGGTTTCAGCGTAAGCAGTAGGAGGGTCCTGTATCAAGAGGCAATTTAAGAAGGGCAAGACAGAGGAAAAAAAGGACAATGGGGGGATAAAAAGAGAACGGTGGTAGAGAACAATGGTAGAATTCCAGGAATAAACTTCATTCTTAACATATATGAGTGTGTCTTGGGGAAAGATGCGGAAGTCTTCCCAGGTTTAGATACCTCCCCCTTCCTCCTTCCCTCCCTAGCCAAGTTTTTCTTTTTAAAGAAAATGTCTTAGGACCAGGACATTTCTGAGGTATATACCCGTGACCTTCTTAAATCCTCACATTGTCAAATACTCCTAGAAAGTGTAATCTCTCTAATGAAATGGTTGAGATATGAATAAAAGAATGAGTGAATACCTTTTCTGAGAAAGAGTAAGAATCAGTAACAGTCCCACTGGGGTGAAATGGAGGTCCTCTCCTCATTCAGTAGCTTGCCTCTTCCTCAACATTTTTAAAAAATTTATTTACTTTTTAATTGAAGGATAATTGCTTTACAGAATATTGTGGTTTTCTGTCAAACATCAGCATGGATCAGCCATAGGTACACACATGTCCCCTCCCTCCTGAACCTCCCTCCCCACCCACTCCTCTAGGTTGTTACAGAGCCCCTGTTTGAGTTCCCTGAGTCATATAGCAAATTCCCACTGGCTATCTATTTTACATCTGGTGAGGTAAGTTTCCATGCTACTCTCTCCATATATCTCCCCCTCTCCTCCCCTCTCCCCCGTGTCCATAAATCTGTTCCCTATGTCTGTTTCTCCATTGCTGCCCTGCAAAAATAGATTCATCGGTACCATCTTTCTAGATTCCCTATATATGCGTTAGTATATGATATTTATCTTTCTATTTCTGACTTACTTCACTCTGTGTAATAGACTCTAGGTTCCTCCACCTCATTAGAACTGACTCAAATGCGTTCCTTTTTGCCTCAACATTTTAAAATGACAGTTCGTTAACTGTCAGAGACCTCTGAAAATTACAAGATTTAAAACATGTAGATACTGAGGTTCATACGTACATCTGTCTCCAAATCCTCCATCCTCTCTCTAGTTCACTTTTCTCCTCAGCCATGATGGTGCTTCTATTCCTGTTATATTGAGATTGCATCACTTAAGGTTGTGAAGAAGTTCTCTGAGAGTCTGGAGTCCATCCTGAATCTTGCAAAGGAACTCAAGAAGGGTCTCTTGTAAGGAGAGAGGGGAATCTTCAAAGAAATCTTTAGGAAGTCCAGGCTGGCCTCATGAGAACCGAAGAGTCGACAGGCAGGCAGTGTGTGTGTGGTAGAGATGTGTGTGTTTCTGTCTGTGTCAAGGTTTATAGCCTCATGGTCTCTGTGCTTTTTTCAGTGAGTCTGTTCTGTTCTCCTGTTTTCTCTGCCGACTCACTGCCTGTCTGCTGCCAAGCTTGCAAGTAGCTTTGGAGATTGCCTGGACCCCAGCCCATATTCAGTGTAACCTCACAGCTCAACTCCCTGGTTATCATTATCTATGTTCTCTTTTATCTTGGCTTACAGTGTAGTGGGAGGGGGCGGGGGGTGGCAAGACAGACGATCCTGTTGTGAAGACCCTTTAGGCTGTTAGGTTTTACCTGAGTATAGTGGGAGTTGGTATTAGTTCCTAACAACAGCAGTTACTGGGCTTCCCTGATAGCTCATTTGATAAAGAATCTGCCTGTAATGCAGGAAACCCCGGTTCGATTCCTGGGTCAGGAAGATTCCTTGGAGAAGGGATTAGGCTACCCACTCCAGTAGTTACTACCAGCAAGTTCTTGTGCTAAGCAATTTACATATATTGTCTCCTAAAGGTCTCAACCTCCTTACTTTCATCTCCTTTATGCAAAAGGAAACTAACTGTTGAAAGAGAGAGGTTAAGTAACTTGCAGAGGTCACAGAGCTCAACTACTGGGATTCGAGCTGAAATTTTTCAGAAGGCAGAGTTTGTGCCCTTTCCTGGTTTTCCACATCTCTCCCTGGGCGTGTCACTGACTGCTCCTGATCCCTGCCATAGCTTAACCCGGGTACTTCCCCTAAGTAAGCTTTCCCTCTTTGGAGAAGTAGATACTTTGTGAGAAGGGGAACTCTCACCAGTGGGTTACAGAGGTCACCCTGTAACAGTGCTTCCCAGTTATTTCCAGTCTGAAGCAAAGCGGTGATCTTGCCAGAACTTATGTAGGCAAGAAGGCGCTGCTCTCTTGGTTTCTCATATTGAGTCATCTACCAACTTAAGAAATAGTCCAAACACCCTACACTTTGGCTTTTATATGTTATAAATTGTTGTTGATGTTCAATAACAGTCTAGTGCTCCGTACCTGGTATGTGGTGGTATGTTCAGTAAGCTTTTTTTTCCTCATTACACTGAAGTAGCCAACTTATCAGTTCAGTTCAGTCGCTCAGTCGTGTCCGACTCATTGTGACCCCATTAATTGCAGCACGCCAGGCCTCCCTGTCCATCACCAACTCCCAGAGTTGAGTCAAACTCATGCCCATCGAGTAATCCAAGCCTATGCCCCAGCCAGTAATGCTGAAGAAGCTGAAGTTGAACAGTTCTATGAAGACCTACAAGACCTTTTAGAACTAACACCCAAAAAAGATGTCCTTTTCATTATAGGGGACTGGAATGCAAAAGTAGGAAGTCAAGAAACACCTGGAGTAACAGGCAAATTTGGCCTTGGAGTACGGAATGAAGCAGGGCAAAGGCTAATAGAGTTTTGCCAAGAGAACACACTGGTCATAGCAAACACCCTCTTCCAACAACACAAGAGAAGACTCTCCACATGGACATCACCAGATGGTCAACACCGAAATCAGACTGATTATATTCTTTTCAGCCAAAGATGGAGAAGCTCTATACAGTCAGCAAAAACAAGACCAGGAGCTGACTGTGGCTCAGATCATGAACTCCTTATTGCCAAATTCAGACTGAAATTGAAGAAAGTAGGGAAAACCACTAGACCATTCAGGTATGACCTAAATCAAATCCCTTATGACTATACAGTGGAAGTGAGAAATAGATTTAAGGGACTAGATCTGATAGACAGAGAGCCTGATGAACTATGGACGGAGGTTCATGACATTGTACAGGAGACAGGGATTAAGAACATCCCCATGGAAAAGAAATGCAAAAAAGTCAAAATGGTTGTCTGAGGCGGCCTTACAAATAGCTGTGAGAAGAAGAGAAGCGAAGAGCAAAGGAGAAAAGGAAAGATATTCCCATTTGAATGCAGAGTTCCAAAGAATAGCCAGGAGAGATGGGAAAGCCTTCCTCAGTGATCAATGCAAAGAAATAGAGGAAAACAATAGAATGGGAAAGAGTAGAGATCTCTTCAAGAAGATTAGAGATAGCAAGGGAACATTTTAGGCAAAGATGGGTTTGATAAAGGACAGAAATGGTATGGACCTAACAGAAGCAGAAGATATTAAGAAGAGGTGGCAAGAATACACAGAAGAACTGTACAAAAAAGATCTTCACGACCCAGATAATCACAATGGTGTGATCACTCACCTAGAGCCAGACATCCTGGAATGTGAAGTCAAGCGGGCCTTAGAAAGCATCACTATGAACAAAGCTAGTGGATGTGATGGAATTCCCGTTGAGCTATTTCAAATCCTGAAAGATGATGCTGTGAAAGTGCTGCACTCAATATGCCAGCAAATTTGGAAAACTCAGCAGTGGCCACAGGACTGGAAAAGGTCAGTTTTCATTCCAATCCTTAAGAAAGGCAATGCCAAAGAATGCTCAAACTACCACACAATTGCACTCATCGCACACGCTAGTAAAGTAATGCTCAAAAGTCTCCAAGCCAGGCTTCAGCAATACGTGAACCGAGAACTTCCAGATGTTCAAGCTGGTTTTAGAAAAGGCAGAGGAACCAGAGATCAAATTGCCAATATCCGCTGGATCATCGAAAAAGCAAGAGAGTTCCAGAAAAACATCTATTTCTGCTTTATTGACTACGCCAGAGCCTTCAACTGTGTGGATCACAATAAACTGTGGAAAATTCTGAAAGAGATGGGAATACCAGACCACCTGACCTGCCTTTTGAGAAACCTGTATGCAGGTCAGCAAGCAACAGTTAGAACTGGACATGGAACAACAGACTGGTTCCAAATAGGAAAAGGAGTACATCAAGGCTGTATATTGTCACCCTGCTTATTTAACTTGTAACTTTTCTTATATCCTCTCATAAAATTGAAGCCAAGCATCATTAGAGCTGGTTTGTTATTACCCAAGGGTCTTACTGCATTTGAGCCACTGTAATAGAATACCATAGAGACTGGAGAAATTTATTTCTCCCAGTTCTGAAGACTGGAGCCCAAGACCAAGGCACTGGTAGATTCCATGTCTGGTGAGGATCCACTTCCCGGTTCATAAACTTTTGTCTTTTTGCTGTGTCCTCACAAGGCAGAAGTGACAAGGGAGGTTTCTTAGGCCTCCAGTTTGAGGGCACTATGATCTAATCACCTCTCAAACACCCTATTTGTTAGGGGGACACAACTACTCTGATTTTAGCACCAATTTGCAGTTGAAGGTGAGTTGATGGAATTGAAAAGAATCATGATTAACAGGTTAGCAACGTTTCTGATAGATGATTTTGTGGGGGAAAAAAAATACACTTTTGAAGTAAAAATGAGCCGCAAGCTTTCAGATTTTATACTTGAAGAAGATCCCAGTGGAGAGAGATCAGCAGGACCATAATGTCGTCATTGTGTCCCCACAATGTACCTCTTTAGGTCTCTTACAAATTACTCCTGCCACCAACATAGTGGCCTCTAGGAGGCACCGTTTCCCCTCCATGGCTGTTGACCCATCACTGGCTATGAATCAGATCCACGCTGAGCCTGACTCAAGCTGGATTCTATTTGTTAGGAGCTAACCACAGGGAAATAAACACCCAGAGTGAGAGTGATGCCAATCTTTATAATCTGGTTTATGAGGAGAGTGTATTGATCCTGTCTTCTAGCTCTTGAACTATTGATGAAGATTGAGCCCTTTTACTCCCAACATTGAAGAATCATTTACCAGACTTGGTGCTTGGGGTCTGGCAGAACAAAATGCAAGGCCCCTTATCAGAGTCAGAGACATGGCAAGGGAGAGGCCTGACAGTCTTCCTTAGAACCACCCTCATGGTGCCGGGTTTGGCATTGAGGCTTCTTCCTTTCAGACAACACCTGTCCCCAGCAAGGAGTAGCCGCTCCAGCACTCAGCACTGTCCTAACTCATTTTGTAAATTCCCACCCCACATAATCTATCATAGAGGGTCTGTTTGTTGCATATGCATTTGAATTTACTATGAAATAAATGTCTATATAAATTGGCCAAAAAGCAGATATTAAGAATAACAACTAAGAAAATCAACTAGCTAATTCATTCCATTGGGATTATGTTTACATCTTTATTCTCAAGATTCAAACTTTAATATTGAATAATAGGTTCTACTTTTATTAAATCCAATTCTGCTCTGAATAAATGTCATAAAATTTGAATGATACAAATTTATTTTAATTTTGTAAAATTTACATTTGGCAAGACTAAGGTCAATCAACATTTTTCTACACTTATGTGTTAAATCCTAGGATTCTAATAAAGTTATCCAATAGGTGGCGCATATGGAAGGTAAAGAATCCATCTGCAGTGCAGAAGAGCTGGGTTTGATCCCTGGGTGTGGAAGTTGCCTGGAGAAGGGAATGGCAACCCACTCCAGTATTCTTGCCTGAAGAATTCCATGGACAGAGGAGCCTGGTGGGCTATGGTCCATGGGGCTGCAGAGTTGGAAATGACTGAGTAACTGACACTTGTACTTTTTCTTCAGGATTCTAATGAAGCTAACCAATAGAAGAGATGTGAATGGTGTCCTCATTCATCAATTTGATGATGATTTGAAATTTTATAGATATTATCTCAAGTTCATTCCTTCTCCCTCACCTGGTTATGAATGTGCAGGACTGAAGGACCATGTGTCATGCCCACATGTTTTTTATTATGCTCTTCTCCCATCAAATACATTTCTATGTTTATAGTTGGTTATTTATGATTTTACACTTCCCTTTTGTTATTAAGGTTGTTAGCTTTCAGTTCTCGCTGCTACCAGGATAGTCCTTTGCACTCTGATTTGCTCTTTGTGATCTAACGTGGACCCTTAGTAGTGGCTAACTTTTATTGAGCATGTACTGTGTTTCAGACATTGTTCTAAGGACTTTGCAGGTATTAGCTAGAAGAATCCTCGTAACTACTCTTAGATGGGTAGTAGCATACCTACTATTATCATGCCACTTTGTGGTTATTTGGCCAAAGTCACACAGCCAGAAAGAAGCACAGCTTGGGATTCAAATCCACTGGGGCTGCAGAGTCTATGACACTCTGCAAGAATATTCAATACTGCCTCAATATTCAGGTGTATTAGACTAGCTGAAGTCCAAGAGTTAGTAGAATCTTAGTAGAGTTTCCAAAGGACTCACCTGTGAATGACATCTTGCTACGTATACCCTCTCTGAGATTATTTCCTCAACTATAAAATAGAATAATAGAGCCAACCTGATATGACTACTTGAGGATTAAATGAGTAAGATGTGTGTGTTGTATTATATATCAATATATACGTGTGCATATGTGAAGAATCTTAAACAGGACCCAGCATATAGCAAGCACTCCTTATGCTAAGCACTCTTACTGTGCTCAGTAAGTTGTAGCTGTTCTTACAATAATCCACTGGTTTCAAGGCTAGTAAGGCTTTCTGATACCCAGTGGTCTAGGTGCTGAGAAGTCCTTACACTCACTCCTCCTTCATAGCCCTTTTCCACAGCTCCTTTACCCTCTACCAACACTTTTTTTTTTCTTCTTAATAATTTTATTTACTTAGTTTTGGCTGTGCTGGATCTTCGTTGCTGTGTGGGCTTTCTCTAGTTGTGGCAAGCGGGCGCTACTCATAGTCGCCGAGCACTGGCTTCTTATTACAGTGGCTTCTCTTGTTGCAGAGCATGGGCTCTAGGACCCCCGGGCTTCAGTAGTTGCCGCGCATGGGCTCAGTAGTTGTGGCTCAGGGATTTAGTTGCTCCAAGGCATAGTCTTAGAAAACTAAGATCATAGCATCTGGTCCCATCACTTCATGGCAGATAGATGGGGAAACAATGGAAACAGTGAGAGACTATTTTGGGGGGCTCCAAAATCACTGCAGATGGTGACTGCAGCCATTAAATTAAAAGATGCTTGCTCCTTGGAAGAAAAGCTATGACCTAGACAGCATATTAAAAAGCAGAGACATTACTTTGCCAATGAAGGTCTGTCTAGTCAAAGCTATGGTTTTTCTAGTAATCATGTATGGATGTAAGTGTTGGACTATGAAGAAAGCTGAGCACCGAAGAACTTCTGCTTTTGAACTGTGGTGTTGGAGGAGACTCTTGAGTCCCTTGGACTGCAAGATCAAACCAGTCAATCCTAAAGGAAATCAGTCCTGAATATTCATCGGAAGGACTGATGCTGAAGCTGAAACTTCAATTATTTGGCCACCTGATGAGAAGAACCGACTTATTGGAAAAGACCTTGATGCTGGGAAAGATTGAAGGCAAAAGGAGAAGGGCACAACAGAGGGTGAGATGGTTGGATGGCATCACCAGCTCAATGGACATGAGTTTGAGCAAGCTCCGGGAGTTGGTGATGGACAGGGAAGCCTGGCATGCTGCAGTCCACGGGGTCCCAAAGAGTCTGACATGACTGAGCAACTGAACTGAACCTAAGGCAGGTGAAATCTTCCTGGACTAGGGATTGAAGCTGTGTCTCTTACATTGGCAGGCAGATTCTTTAACCACTGAGCCACCAGAGAAGCCTTTATGTTTTTGTTATTATTATTATTGAAGTATAGTTAATTTACAACGTTGTGTTTCAGGTGTTCAGGAAAATGATTCCGTTATATATACATATATATGTATTCTTTTTCAGATTCTTTTCATTATAGATTATTACAAGTTGTTGAATATGGTTCTCTGCTATATTACAGGTCCTTGTTCACCCTCTACCAGCTCTAAAGGACACTGCCAGTGCTCAGATGTGAACTGTCATAGGTGACTGTAGAAAACATTTCCAGCGTCCCTCGGGACCTGCTCCACATGCGCCCCCCCCTTGTTTCCTGGCCAGCCTGCCCCCACTTTCACTCTTTCCTGGGAGACCCCTCTCCCCAGGCCCAGTGTGGGTGGGAATTGCTCTCAGGCCGTCCTGCTCTGCACAAGCCTTTTGTTTTCTAAATAAGCTTTACAGCTAATCCCTGCCGGGGAACTGACTGGAAACAAGCCTAGGAAAATCTGTATGAAATTACAAAAGTGACTTAATTTGGCTCTAGTCCATAATCTTGACTTCCATTGAAATGGTAAACTAGAGCCTCCTTGAGGCTCTGCCTCTGTGCTTTTGCTTTTGAGAATAAAATAGGTCTCGCTTTCTCTTGATGGGCTTCTACCTCCTAGGGAGCCCGAAGGTGCAGCTCAGGCTGGTGTGGGTGTTCTGTTTCCTCCGGCGGGCAATTTGCATCTTTGAGGAACTGCAGGTGGGGACCTCGGGCAGTTAAACGTACCTTCCTCTCTGTGGGGATTATCCCTTCTGGGCAAATCCTCCCTCAATCGGGCACTGAGTTTAGGAAATCTCAGGGCAGGGCTAGAGATTAAAAATAAAAAATAAACAATAAAAATTCTTAGAAAAATTACAGAGGGCATTTAGCCTAAGAACCAAAGTGTATTTATCAAGAGAAGCATTTCCTCTGTGATAGACAAGAGACATTGCCATAAAATGAAATTATATTTAGGTTAAAATAGATCTTCTAATCCATCTCATAATAAAAAAATGAAATGACCTTGAAAACATGTTGTGAGTCAAATGGATAGTGAAAATGGGGAAGGAATTATGAATGCAACGTAAGATATTAGGCCAGCTGCCTAGGAAATTAAAGGCACACCTTGCCTTCTGTCTTTCTCCTGCTCCTTCCTTTGTTCTTACTGGAGCCTGTATGATATTTTTAAGAAGGAAACCACTTCTGGTGTCTCTCTTGGCTAACGTAAGTCAGTACTTCCCCATTGCCTTCAGATAAAATGTTTGACTTATAAAAGTCCTTGAGGCTTCCAATTTGCCCTATCGTTACCCCAGCTTCCTAAACTCCAGCTTCAGTAAATAACTTTCAGTTCCTAAGTGCTCTTACTTCCAGGAATTTGCCCCTGCTTACCCTCTACCTAGACCACTTCCCATCCACAAAGCTGTTCTCTCTCAGTTTCAGGGCCCCACCCCCCAGGATCTGCTTCTCTTACAGATTCTATCCCGCTGTGTTAAACTTCCCTGTTGCATGTCCAGTCCAGCAGAACTCTGGTCTACAGAAGGTCAAGAACCCAGCTTTGTCTGTTTCACAGGCCTTCATCCAGGTTAGTGTTTGACTCGTGTGTGAAAGTCGCTCAGTCGTGTCCAGCTCTTTGCGAGCCCATGGACTGTACAGTCCATGGAACTCTCCAGGCCAGAATACTGGAGTGGGTAGCTGTTCCCTTCTCCAGGGGGTCTTCCCAACCCAGGGATCGAACCCAGGTCCCCCACATTGTGGGTGGATTCTTTACCAGCGGAGCCACAAGGGAAGCCCAAGAATACTGGAGTGGGTAGCCTATCCCTTCTGCAGTGGATCTTCCCATCCCAGGAATCAAACCGGGATCTCCTGCATTGCAGACAGATTGTTTACCAACTGAGCTATCAGGGAAGACTCTTGTAGACACTTAGTAAATAGCTGTTGAATGAAAGAATGGCCGGGGGGGAGAGGCTACCAGGGGAAGTTGCATAATTGGTAAGCGTCCTGGATGGAGGATGGACAGGTGGAGTTTTGTGGACTAGGGGCTGCTCCTTCATACTATGTCAGATCTCTGAGTGTCTAGTGCTCACGACTGGTCCATAAATTGCTTGAAACCCAGAGAAATTGGTTTCTGGTAACTGAACCTTGCACCGGCCTGAAGTCATTTGTTAATGTGTAAGAAGATGTAGTAACTGTCGGGAGGAAGAGACTACTTGTCAGCACATTTTCTTCCCACAGGAAGTTACAAGGAAGCCACATTACACTCAGAAGCTTGCTTGCGGGAGCCTTCTTCCTTCCTTCCTTCTCTAAGTGTTTGCTTGTTAAGTGCCTGCTCCATCGGAACAGAAGCTTGTGAGGGATTTTAAGGACAGTCCTTCGGCAGAGGAAGTTAGGAGACTACTCTCTGAGCTGTGGAGGCAGCACCATTCCAGTGGAGTGGCGCTAGCCCAGGGCTGCAGGAATCACCCCCAGACTGGGTCCTGGGTGCCTTTCTTATATCCTTTCAATGTTGACCAACTGCCCTTCTCACTGACCCCTTCTGTTTACATCTTCAGTCCGGTTAGGTCCAGATTGACCTCATGGAAGCACTTAGAAGTCTCTTCTGGGCATTGACACATCTCTGCTGCGTCTCATGCCAATCTCATTTCCAAACTCCAGCATGGGCCTGGTGGGCAGGGGTATCCAGGGCAGTAAGCACCTTGCTTGTAGCTTCCAAATATACTTCTGCTGTGCTGTGCTTAGTCACTCAGTCATGTCTGACTCTTTATGACCCTGTAGACTGTAGCCCGCCAGGCTCCTCCATCCATGGGATTCTCCAGGCAAGAATACTGGAGTGGGTTGCCATACCCCTCTCTAGGGGATCGTCCCGACCCAGGTCTCCAGCATCACAAGTCTGAGCCACCAGAGAAGCCTATACTTCTGCTGATATAACCATAAATAATGCTTATACTTAATAGCAGGGGCTATTAGAGATTTACAATTGTGTATTTGCAGTGAAATATTGGATTATCAGGTTGTCAAGGAGAAAGAATTGCTCTATACTCTTAGGTTCAGTTGTTGGGGTGCCTTTGAATTCAACTGACAAAGGACAGTTAAGGAAAAAAACAAAATTCAATCATGTGTTTTTATTAATGTGTGTACAGGAGTTCACAGAGACTGTGACTCTGGGAGAAGTTAGGATTTAGGGCTTATATACCATCTTAATGGAGGAAAGGGAAGGGGAGAAGGGCATTTGCAGGAAAACTAGAGACTTCTTAAGAGAAGGGAGAGGGAGAAAGGGCCTATATTGGAAAACAGATGAGTTTTGGGAAAGGTAAATGGGCCCTGAGAAATATCACGGGAGTTGGTGGTGGTGTCCTACTCTTTGCGACCCCATGGACTGTAGCATGCCAGGCTCCTCTGACCTCCACCATGTTCCAGAGTTTGTTCACATTCATGTCCATTGAGTCAGTGATGCCATCTAACCATCTCATCCTCTGCCGCCCCCTTCTCCTTTTGCCTTCAGTCTTACCCAGCATCAAGGTCTTTTCCAGTGAGATGGCTCTTTGCATCAGGTGGCCAAAGTATTGGATGCAGCTTGAGCTTCAGCATCAGTCCTTCCAATGAATATTCAGGACTGATTTCCTTTAGGATTGACTGGTGTGATCTCCTTGTAGTCCAAGGGACACTCAAGAGTCTTCTCCAACACCACAGTTAGAAAGCAGTTTTCGGGTGCTCAACCTTTATGGTCCAACTCTTATATCCATACATGACTATTGGAAAGACCATAGCTTTGACTATACGGACCTTTGTCGGCAAAGTGATACCTGTTTTTTAATATGTTGTCTAGGTTTGTCATAGCTTTTCTTCTAAGGAGCAAGCATCTTTGAATTTCATGGCTGTTGTTACTGTCAGCAGTGATTTTGGAGCCTAAGAAAATAAAATCTGTTACTGCTTCCACTTTTTCCCCTTCTGCTGCTGCTGCTTCTGCTGCTGCTAAGTCGCTTCTGTCATGTCCGACTCTGTGCGGCCCCATCGATAGCAGCCCACGAGGCTCCCCTGTCCCTGGGATTCTCCAGGCAAGAATACTGGAATGGGTTGCCATTTCCTTCTCCATTTCCCCTTCTATCTGCCATGAAGTCATGAGATCGGATGCCATGATCTTAGTTTTCTGAATGTTGAATGTTAAGCCAGCGTTTTCACTCTTCTCTTCACCCTCATCAAAAGGCTCTTTAATTCCTATTCACTTTCTGCCATTAAAGTGGTATCATCTCCTTATCTGAAGTTGTTCATATTTCTCCTGGCAATCTTGATTCCAGCTTGTGCCTCATCCAGCCCGGCATTTCGAATGCTGTACTCTGCATAGAAGTGAAAAAAGCAGGGTGACAGTATGCAGTGTTGTTGTACTCCTTCCCCAATTTTGAACCAATCATTTGTTCTATGTCCAGTTCTGTTGCTTTTTGACCTGCATACAGGTTTGGCAGGAGACAGGTAACATGGGAGATATGGTAGTTTTTGTGACAATGTCTGTGTAGATGTGGTGTGGTGACTTCTCGTGATCTCTGTTGATAAGAATGTTCTTTGGTTGACTTCTGGCAGTTGGGTTCTTTGAGTTCTT
Organism: Cervus elaphus; assembly: GCF_910594005.1. Classification (NCBI taxonomy): domain Eukaryota; kingdom Metazoa; phylum Chordata; class Mammalia; order Artiodactyla; family Cervidae; genus Cervus; species Cervus elaphus. The sequence goes on from NC_057820.1 coordinate 25,610,607, forward strand.
TGGGGAGGCTCTGCTCTTACACAGATAAGAGATTTCAAGAACTCAAATGCCTTCTGCTCAAAATAACTGTTATGCGTGACATATTCTGGACTTTTCTTTTTTACCTAGAATGTTCCAGTAGGTAGAAGATAATTGGATGAAATTCTTCTCCCAAATTATATCAGTATTTGTATTTGAGCCCAGAAACCTTCAAACAAGTGACTAGAATATAAAACAAATAAAAACAAACATAGTGACCAGGATATTATTTACCGGATCCAGATGACACTGTTGTTCCAAGCGTAAAATATTGTTTACTCAACAAGATGAGTAAGAAAACAATTTGATTCAAACCAAATGGTTTAAAATGATTAGTCTAATTCTAGTTACTCTTTCCCTGGTTTTAAGTGTGGAATTAATAAACTCTTAGTAGTATATTTTCAGCACCCTTTTCACTTTTTATGACAGTAAAAAATAATCTTGGTCATTCAAGAAATATTTATTGTACAAGCATTCTCCTCCTTGCTGTGAGTTTTATCTTAGCTTGATTTTTGTGATATGCCAAAGACAGACATGGAAACTAAATACAGGATTAAAAAGACCAGAGCTTGCTACCCCAAGGGAGAAGACGTGAATGAAAACTGTGAGGAAGTAGCCACGAAAAGAGAAAGGGGAAAGTGCAGTCTGAGGGGTCAGCTCTTGAGAGGTTAGAATTGGTAAATTATGGCTAAAGCTGGAGAAAAGATCCATTACCTACCAAATAATGTAGCAGACCTTATCTTTTCGGGAAGTAGGACCCAGAAGAAGAAATATCCTTTATCAGTTGGGTTGACAGAATGACCTCATCTCTTTGGAACCTAGAAATCGAAAGAGTATGAGGCTTTCTAGAATAGTGATGCCAAGTTAAAGAAGTTCGACCTGAGCTGGAAAGGGCTAATTAGAAAATACGGGGTTGAGGAGATAAGCTGTTATACAAATAATATGCTTTCTGATCAGTTGTATTTAATATATTATATGCTTTCTAAACATTTTTTGATTTAGTTCTTAAAACAGTCTCATAAAGTTACTAGTATTTTGACTTTACAGAAGAGGAAACAAATTATGTTAACCAATCTTTTATTGATGGATATTTATTTTTTCATGCTGAATTAAACATTCATATGTTTAAACATTCATTCATGTCCTTAAGTACTCCTGTTTTTATTTATTTTGATTCCTTTGCATATCTTAATGGATAATACAGGTTTACTTTTCCATATTTGCTATGCTTATAACTAGAAAAAGCATACATATTTAAATGGAAGGAAATAAAAGTGCTAACAGTATTTGTATTCAGTGGTGTAATTATGGCTGATGCAGTCTTGCTTCCCATTTTCTACATTTTTGTGTTGAGTATGTATTACTGAAAATGAAAATAATGAATAAACTAAATGAATTGGTGATATGGGGGAATATTCATGAGATCTTCTCTAAAAGCAAGAGCTACAAGAGAACAGCCAGATAAAATCTGAAATATATCAGTTTCAAAATCAATATAGTATGCTGTGGCTCATAAACTAATTAAAATCAAATTTTATAAACACTTTATAAGACATGCACATAGGCCTAGTGTTACAGGAGGCTGGCTGGGTGGTCCAATTTGTAGGAGAAAGTAAACAAGGACAGTGGGAGGGCCAAGCTGAAGCAGTGGATAGGAAAGGCCCAGCCTTCAGAGTCAGCTGTGAACTGATGTGTGGTTTTGAACAAGTTCGGTCTTCTGTAAATGGAAATGATTCCTACCAGGCAGCTCTGTGCTGAGAATGGCGCCAACGGGAATGGGCTCAAAAAGAGAAAAAGAGGAATTAGAGACAGCAAGTATAGAAAACTCTTTTATGAGGAATTTTACTCTAAAGAGAAGCAGAGAAACGGGATGGTAGCTAGAGGGGAATGTGATAGGAAAGTTTGTTATTGCTGTAAAGCCTGTTTATTGGGGCTTCTCTGGTGGCTCAGCAGTAAAGAATCCACCTGCAATACAGGAGACGCAGGAAACGCGGGTGTGATCCCTGGGTCAGAAAGATCCCTGGAGGAGGGCATGGGAACCCACTCTAGAATTCTTGCCGGGAAAATCCCACAGACAGAGGAGCCTGGTGGGCTGTGGTCCATGGGGTCGAAAAGAGTCAGACACGAGTGAATCGACGGAGCAGAGCAGCATGTGCTGATGGGAACGATCCAGTGGAGAGAAAGATGATGTTGGAGAACTGCAGGAGTGATGCTCTTGAGTGCGTGAGAAGGGAGGATTGGCCTTAGGTGGGAGCGCAGTGTAGGCAAAGCAGCAGGTGGGGCAGAAGAGAGGGTGCGTGCAGATGCTGGTAGCTGGGAGAGTTTGCAAGTGACTTCATCACTCTTGACTGTTGTGGAATTAAGTCTTTCTTAATTCCACAGACAGCACCACCAAAGGGCATGTGTTGGGGGGGGAGTGGGGGAAGCTGGCACCTTGAGGATGACAGAGAAGCTGTGATATAGTCTTTTAGGAGAGTAAATTGATAGGAAATGTTGCATGATGGCCGTGGCTGTGGTGGTAGGGTCCCTAAGGGCCTGCTGGAAGTCAGTGGGCCGTAATTTAAAGTGAGATCAGCCAGAGTTGTGTTTTCATCCAGCACTGGAACTGGGCTAATGTCAAGGTGTCAGCAGGACTGCTTCCTTCCAGAGGCTCCAGGGGAGAATCAGTTTTTTTGCCTGTGCCAGTTTCTAGAGGCCACTTGCTCTTCTTGGCTCATGGCCCCTTCCTCCATCTTCAAAACTTGCCACATAGCATCGCTGAAGTTCCGTCCAGACTCTGCTTCCTTCGTCCTTCCTCTCTGACAGAGGCCCTCTTGCCTCCCTCTCTAGGGGACCCTTGGGATTACTTTGGGCCCACCCAGATAATTCTGGACTGCCTCCCCATCCCCAAATCCTTAATCACGTCTGGTGAATCCCTTTTTTGCCATGTAAAATAACATATTCACATGTCCACGGATTAGGACTCAGACATCCTTCAGGGGGCCATTATTCTGTCTCCCATCATTAGTGAAATTGAATATGTTTTCATATGATTATTAGCTTTTTGTATTTCTTCTTTGTGAGTTACTCATTCCTGACATTTTTTTTCTATTAGCTGTTAGTCTTTATCATTCATTTGTAAGAAGTCTTTCTCCCTTAAGGATATAAACCCTGACAGTGGAGTATCTTGCATTATTTCCCCCTGGTTCATTGCTTGCTTTTCAACTTTGTTTACAAAATTTTATCCTACTTATAAAAGTATTACTTTCACAAAGTTTATCTTATGGAAAATGTCAAACAAGTAAAAGTAGAGAGGTTATTATATTAAATCTCCACATATTTATCACCAAGCTTAAATAATGATTAACTCAAGGCTAACCTTATTTTATTTGTATTCTTACCTACTTCCCCTATGTTATTTGTTATATTCAATACCAGATATCATTTCATTTTGTCCATAAATATTTCAGCAAAATACATGAGCTTTATGATATTAATTTTCTTAGATTATTTTCTCTAAGGTTTCTGGTTTTGGTGCTGCCTATGAAAAAGCCCAATCCACTTGTCTTTTTAAAGAGGATGAAAATAAAGTCTGAATGTAAGTTTTTTACCTTTTAAGGGAGTCCTGTTTCTTTTTTCTTAACTTTTTCTTAGAAGTGAGCGTTTTCTGACTACTTAAACACGTCTACTTGAGCACCTACCATGTGGAAAATGCTGTGAATTCAACTTCATGTTACCCTTTGCATGCATGGGAAGAGGGAACTGTGTAAAAGGATTACAATTATAAAATTAGCAGCCTGCCCATTGGTCTCCACATTCCTGATTTAGTCCTCTTTCCATGATGACACTGATGACCGGGGACAACTGCTAGAAGGCTGGCAATTTCGGCCACGCCTGCATTATTTACACTTTTCAGTGTTTTATGCCAAGGCCGCTGGGCACTGGCAAGTAAAAACAAATACGAAACTGAGGAGAAGACCGTATGCCTTTCTTCACAGTCTGCTGCTTGGTAACCCCCTTTCTGTTCTCAAAGCCATGAGCCCCATGGTCCTTCATTTAACACAGCCCACTCCATGATGGATTGTTGGCAACCAGAGATGGAATTAGAGAGCCATTGACTTCCACGTCAAAAAAGAAGAAATACAACCAGTACAGTTATTAATTAGGACCAGCTAAGACTGAGTAATCCAGGTGATATCTTAGCGTTCCTGACGTAAAAGGGGGTAGTGGGGCAGGAGTTCAGTGCGTGCTTCTCATAGCCTAGCAACTCCACAGCCAAAACAAACACAACTCAAACTTTACTACCATAAATACCAACCGATTTGTTTGGCAGCCCCTGACATCCAACTTTTAACTCCTTGCGATCTGGTTTTGTGAAAATTCTTCTTTTGAAGGTTACCAGCTGGATTCTGGACATTATTTCAGTCTCTGTGCTGTGTGTCCTTTCTTTGGTACGTGACTATGAAGAGCCCCTCTGTTTGAACTTCTTGTCCTCTTATCCTCTGTGATGCTAAGTGATTCTGTTCTCCCCGTGTTTCACGTGAGTCTTTGACTACCGTGGTAGCTGCTTCCTCTCCCTTCATCCCTTAGTTGCAGCCCCACTTCAGGCTGTGAGAGTCACCTGTGCTTCTGTCTTACAACCAACTCCTTAGCTTCAACCCTTTGGCTCCCAAATCTCACTTTCAAGCTCAACTTATTCCCTGAGCTCCTGACTCAAATGTTTCTGGCTAATTTCTGAGGATATCCAGGTTGATTTGGCTCACCTTGGACTTCTTAGCTCAACTCCTGCCTTAAACTTTAGGTCCTGGGGTCTTGCTTGGTGGTTCAGTGGTTTAAGCCTCCTCACTTCTGCTGCAGGGGGCCCGGGTTCAGTCCCTGGTTGAGGAACTAAGATCCTGCATGTCATATGGCACAGCCAAAAAAAAAAGCCAAAAACAAACCAACTTGAGACCTTGGACACTAGCACGCAACACCTCCAGGCTTGGACTCAGCTTGTTTAGGAGATGATCTTGGTAGCAACCGAGAAGGATCAGAATTTGACAGATCTTAGAATTGAGTCTTACTGCTATAACCTAGGTAGGCCTGAATTGAGCCTGTGGTACCTGGCAAGGGCTACAGTTATATACCCTTTCTTCCTGGGCACCAGAATACTGCTTGCCTTTTCTTCCAAGAATTTCACTTTCCCTCTAAGTCTGAAGCCTGTTTTGCTGAGGCCCTGAAAGTGCTGATGAGGGTTACCACGTCCCTTCCCAATCAGATCTTGTTTCGTGTTTTCCCAGCCCCACGAGTGCTGTGTTCCAACCTTCGCGGGCACTGGGCCTTAAGCCATAGGGCTGTTCTGGCTGTTCCTAGGTCTTGACTGTTACCCCTTCTCAAAGTCTGGCCTCCTTTTGTGTCCTGCTATCCCAGCTTCCTCCATTGCTTCACTTACTTCATGCTCATACTTTCTAAAAACCCCTCCAGCTGTTATTTCTGGACGTGGTACTTCACACTTCAGCTCATCCTACCTTCTAGGGTCATCTTAAATTCTTCATGGAACTTGGTGAGGTATAAAGATATTCTTACCTTTAAAATAGATTTTCTTTTCTTTATAATTATTAATTTTCTTAGCATTATTTTTATTGTTTATTCCCAACTACACAGCATATGAAAGGTTAGAGGGCCTGGCTTTGCCAGTGTCCCATAAAGTTAAGTAAGCACTCTTGATGTATGTGCTTATTTATTAAAGTCGTACCTAAAATATTTTCAAGCACTCATCTTATCGTGTTACTACGTGGGAAAATGCCTGTAGTTACCTCTCGCCCCAGGCCATAGTCCACACTTATTGGTGTGCTATTGGAGGTCTTCCAAGAACACTCTCTAGTGTTTTTTTCATTCATTTTTTTTTTTCATTGAGACACGGTTCATTGAGATATCTTTATTGAGATACGGTTGACATACAACATTTTGTATTTTTGTATAGTGTGAGGATTTGATATAACTCATTAGCATTATTATTTTTTAATTTCTTGTTTTTTAATTAAAGGATAATTGCTTTACAATATTATGTTGGTTTCTGCGATACATCAACCCGAATCAGCCATAGGTATACATATGTCCACTCTCTCTCCCCCACCTCCCACCCCATCCCACTGATACAACACTTTAGTATTATTAATGGGGGAGGGTTCTCTTTCTTCCTCTTCCTTCTCTCGTTCTTCTCTACCTCCCATTCTAATTGACTAAATAATTATTGATCACCTAGAGAGGCAGGTCAGTAAATGAAGACATGCAGCCGGTGGCAGTGGGGGTTACAGAGACTGGCGGGAGGATGCCCCATCCCAAGGGAACAGCAGCTGCTGCTCTCTCCATTGTTTCTCTGTGGACTGTGGGTCCAATGTTGTCAAATTGTTATCTTTTTCAAGAGAATTTGGGCATCTGTTTCCCTTAGGGCCCCACGCTTCCACTGCAGGAGGCACAGGTTCCATCCCTGGTCAGGGAACTAAGATCCTATATGCCATGCGGCCAAAAAAAAAATTTAAAAATTAGCAACCAATTAAAATATTGTTTAAACCCTGTGACACTAAGCAGAACAACTGTGAGCTGGATCTGGCCTGTGGGTTCCTAGTTTGCGCTTTTACTCTCCAGAAATCCCCTCCAAGCCCCTCCATGTTCCCTGATACCTTGTGTTTTCCTGGCTCTTCCTTTTGTTCTTCATGTCCCACTAGCTGGACTGCCCAACCCCATTCTCTCCATTGATCCAAATCCTAACTCTTACCTGATCTTGAAGGTCAAACTCAAAGTCTGCTGTGTGGCATGCTTGGCTTTTCAGCAGCAAGCAGGAAAATCCAGAATCAGCAGTGGGTTGACAGGTGGTCTAGACACCAAATCCTGGGAGGTCATCCAAGGCGGGGATCACATTCCCAATCTGCAAGTCCAGGGAACAGGGAGCCAGGGGACAAGGGGTTCAGTGACTTGTGTGAAGGAGTCTGAGCAAGTCTTAGACACAGGACACAGAAGATTGGAATGAAGCTTGATAATAGTTCCAAGACAGCAGCTTTTAAAAATAAAACAGGATTCTCTAGTTTTTGAAGGGAAAGAAAAAAGGAAGGGCAGCTAACCTGTTTAGTCCTAGGTATGTCTGAAGTTATACTGCAGTTTCAGATAGCTTATTCATGTCATACAGCTAATAAAATGCAGGGTGAGAGTTTAGATTTTCTGTTCTTTGGAGCTTGAGCTTCAGCATCAGTCCTTCCATTGAATATTCAGGGTTGATTTCCTTGAGGATTGACTGGTTTGATCTCTTTGCTGTCCAAGGGACTACTCAAGAGTCTTCTCCAGAATCACAATTTGAAAGCCTCAGTCCTTGGTTGCTCAACCCTCTTTATGGTCCAACTCTCAAATCCATACATGACAACTGGAAAAACCATAGCTTTGATTATATGGACCTTTGCTGGCAAAATGATGTCTATCCTGTCTAGGTTTGTCACCACTTTCCTTCCAAGGAGCAAGTGTCTTTAAAATTTCATGGTTGCAGTCACTGTCCACGGTGATTTTGGAGCTCAAGAAAATAAAAGCGGTCACTGCTTCCACTTTTTCTGCTTCTATTTACTATGAAGTGATAGGGCCAGGTGCCATGATTGTGTTTTTTTTTTTTTTTTTGGTTGTGCTGGTTCTTCGTTGCTGTGCAGGCTTTTCTTTAGTTGCAGCGAGCGGGGACTACTCTCTAGTTGCGGTGCGCCAGCTTCTCATTGCAGTGGCTTCTCTTGCTGTGGAGCCCAGGCTCCAGCATGTGCAGGCTTCAAGAGTTGTGGTTCCCAGGCTCTAGAGCACAGGCTCAGTAACTGTGGCACACGGGCTTAGTTCCTCCGTGGCATGTGGAATCTTCCTAGATCAGGGACTGAACCTGTGCCTCCTGCATTGGCAGGCAGATACTTTACCACTGAGCCACCAGAGAAGCCCTCAGGTTTTTAGAGTGTTGCGTTTCAAGCCAGCTTTTTCACTCTCCTCTTTCACCCTCATCCAGAGGCTCTTTAGTTCTTCTTAGGGAGGCTCTGAAAGCAGGGGTGGGGGATATGTGTCTTGGGCTGTGCTCTCTTTGCCAAAATATCACAGAGCAACTGGGGTGTGAGGTCAGTGTCTTGGTTTGAGACCAACCAGAACAGAAGTATTAAAAATGAAGGCTCTGCAATGTTTAAATACATGCAACAAACATAGTAACCAAAGCATTTGCTTCCTTCACTAGATACTGCTTTCCTGTGCCCATAAAATGAGCAATGATGTTTAGTCCTCAGACCAGAAATCTCCAAAAATGATATGAAATATGTATGCCTAAGCCAACTGGCAGAAACCAGTCACTTCTATGGGTGTCTTTGACTAAATGTCATTCTAGCTTCCTCTGTGATTCCTTTTTAAGACCCCACATTTTATAGCAAAGGTCATCAGACCTCTTCCTAGTCCAAGTGAAAGAAAAAGAACTGCTTTTAAATATTTAAAGTCTCTTTATTTTCTCAGTTTGTGCAGAAAAATAGAGAAGAAATGCAGAGTTTTTTCATGGAAATTAAGTCCAGCTTTTCTCAGACCTCTGTCTTGTCGTCTTTGCCCATCATAGAAGTAGGTTCTGGGGTGAAAGTATTTGTGCAAATACTTTTTCTGGGATTTACATACAGTGGAAAAGCTTAAAGGTAAAATTTCTTTAAGTACTATTTACCCTGCCCCCATCCTTTTTGAGATATCGTGTTCAGCCTTGAAGCTGATGTGGTAACACCAGACTACCTATTCTTGCCAATACATGTCACCATTGCTTTAGCTTTGTACTTGCTCTTCCTTCTGCCTGGGACAGCTGTTGTCAACCATTGCACTTTCTTCCCTGGCTCATTCTTTTGTTGTTGTTTAGTTGCTAAGTGGTGTCTGACTCTTTGTGACCCCATGAACTGTAGCCTTCCAGGCTCCTCTGTCCGTGGTGTTTCCCAGGCAAGAATACTGGATTGGGTAGCCATTTCCTTCTCCAAGGGGTCTTCTGACCCAGGGATCAAACCCACATGTCCTCTATTGCAGGCTGATTCTTTACCACTGAGATACCTAGGAAGCACGGCTCATTCTTACTTCACGATTCAGCTCAGGTGTCATCTCCAGGAATTCTGAGCCTCCAGGTTGATGTCATTGCCCCTTCTGTTTGTTGGCGCTGCACCCTGAGCAAACCTCCTACTTAAACCTTAGTATAGACACGCCTTGAAAGCAAACTATTAATAAAAATGAAGACTTATATAACTGTCCTTTTATTTTTCTTTTAAAAACCATAATATTGGCCAATTTCCAAGCTTTAGGTTTAGTTAAATCCTTAATGGAAAACATGTGGCTTTGTGACATGCACAGTATCATTATTATTTTGTCTGCTATTAAACAGAAACAATCTAGATGAAGATTCTAAGTCCTTAAGCAAACCATGATGCTGAATGAATATGGACTGGCGTACACATCGTGAAAAATTGCCTCATCTGCTTTTGTTTTGTGTGTCTTTGGTGTGTTCCTTCCTTTCCTAACCCTTTATGGTCTCTGTTGAGGCTTCCCTGGTGGCTCAGATGGTAAAGAATCTGCCTGCAATGCAGGAGATCCAGGTTCAATCCCTGGGTCGGGAAGATCCCCTGGAGAAAGGAATGGCTACCCACTCCACTATCCTTGCCTGGAGAATTCCATGGACAGGGAAGCCTGGCAGGGTCTCAAAGAGTCGGACACGATTGAGTGACTAATACTTTCACTTTTCACTATGGTCTCTGTTAAACTAGATTTTCTTTCTTCTGATTTCTAAAAAGTAGTTCCTTGTTTATGCTGTTACTTCCACTTTAACGATTTTTGTTTCCAAGATTACCCCAAAGGAAACAATTTCCACTTTAACAACCATATAGGAAAACCATGTACCTGTCACCCAGTGAAGGCTGATATTCAGGCTATGAGCATTTGGCCTAACAGTAATCATAATAGTTTATATCTGTACCAGCAGGTCTATGAGATAGGAATTGCAATTGTGCCTTTTTACAGATTCAAAGAACTTAATAACTTTTCCAGCATCATGCAAGTTATAAACGCAGAGCTGGGTTTAAGAACAAAACTCCACCAGATTCCAGAACTTGTGTTTTAAAATTTTTAACTGTTTGATTTTGAAATAAAATAAGGATAGATTAATAGAGAGTTGCAAAAAAACATGTGGGGAGGTCCTGTGTAACCGTCACCCCATCTCCCCCAGTTTGACATCCTGTATCACTGTAGTCAGCATCAAAACCAGGAAATAGTTTAGCATCCCTTCATGTGGTAAGCTAAAGTCCCTGATTAGCATAAAATTTTAGCTGAATATGGCTTTTGAATGAGAATAGCTTCTTTATATTGTAAAGCCTTCTTTTAAATAATCAACTCATTATTACCATGATACACACTGAAGAATAACGTGGTTTAGATCATTAGTTCTTAACCTTTTAGGTTAGATATATTTTAGGAGGCAATGCTACGTGAACCTTCTGGGCAGAAAAGACGCATGCACGCATATGTACAAAATCATGGTTTCCTAAACCTCCTCTATCTCCACCCCTCAAAATGTGCTGAGACTTAGATGAAAAACTTCTGGTTTACGAGCAACATTTAAGGAAGTCACATTTACTTAATCTAAAACAGTCTTTCTTAGGGCTTTTTTATGTTTTCCCAACTCTGCTTATAGAGAAGCCTCCAAACTCTCTTTATTACTCTTCTGTTGACATTTAAAGGGCTGAAAGTTCCTTGGGTTTTCTACAACTCTTGGTGGCTTAGGGAAAAACTGTTTCCAACATTATTGCTCTTATGAACACACTTTATCTGGGTCTGTTTTTGTGTGCATAGAAGTCCTTTGGTCAATAACTTTTAAGTTGTCTTTCCCTTTTCAGGTCACCACCAGAACTTGAGTAATGTGAGGTCCTGGCTCTGGAGTTAGGGATCAGGCCTGGGGTCTCTGAAGCCCAGCTATATACGAGAATGTCACTGAGAGCTTCTGTCAGTTTTGAGCCAGCTGCCAGGACCCTGGAAATGTATTTCCACAGCCAGGGCTCACCCAGAACGTGTGAGTTAACAAGTCAGATGTCAGAGCTGCAACCTGGAAGGAGGGTAGAGATATATATATATATATAAAGTCAGGCTGATGGTCTGGCCAGAAGGGTAGGACAAATCTTTGATTATGAGGAAGATTCTTGCCTTAATCATAAACCTCTTATATGCTTCCTGCTGGGGTAAAGCTCAGAGGTGTGTTCTTCTGCTGGAAGCCAGAGTTCAGTGAGCCAAGAACCCACAAGAAGTGGTCACACCTGGAAATGTGTGGGTGAAGTTAAGGGCTGATGCTGACACTTTGCATGAGGAATTGGCTATATTTTGCGCTCAATTGGCTAAGACAGAAGAAAGCCAAAATACTTTCACTGTGTATCAGCTACCTGATTTTTTATGATGATCTTTTTCCATTCAGAAGAAGTTTCACACCAGCTCTACCACTTTTTTAAGTTTTCTGTCTGCTGATGAATGCATTCTTTTTGCATACAGTTGGCTTTTTACTGCCCTGAATAATTCTGTATCCTGGTTGCTGAAAGAGACTAGTTACTAATTGCTTTCAAAGGGATGGTATCCATTTCCTCCTCCTGAATTTGTCTACTTAAGGTGAAGTCTTTTACCGTGGTTTCTTTGCACTGTCAAACCAAGTATTTGACCCAAGAGGAGAATGAAGATTGGAAGGAGGGAGGGTGGTCCTGGGCTAGTGTCTGTTTCTAACTTTGTGAAGTGCTGTGTTGGGGTCCCCTGTTGTTGAAGGTCTGCCTCAGTTTTATAACAGGAATCAGACTCTTATACCTACCATGCCAGACACTGTGCTAAACACTATAAATAATCCTCCCAACAACCCTAAAGTTGGCCCTTTTTTTTTTTGGCCATGCTATGTTGCATTCAGTGTCTTAGTTCTCTGATCAGGGATTGAACCCATGCCTCCAGCAGTGGAAGCACGGAGTCTCGACCCCTGGACCACCAGGGAAGTCCCCCAAAGTTGGCTATTTATCCCTGAGGAAACTAAAGGTCAAAGAAATAAACTAACTCGACCAGTATCACAAAACAAGTCAGTGAAGAAAAAGGGATTTGATCCCATGTGATTCATCCTTCTGTATTTAAGTGGAGGATTTGGTCCTCAGCTCTGGCTTCTCACAGTACACCTCTCTCTTCCCCTCCTCCCTCCATGAGGAAATCTGGCTCAGGGATAGGAGTTGACACTCAATCCGTTGGAGACTGATTAATGACCCTAGAATGCCTTTTCACAGAAGCAGATATGCCTTTCCAATAAACAGAATATCCACTAACCAGGGACACTCCTCTGGGTTGGAGTGCTTAATGAGAACTGCTACTGCTGCTAAGTCGCTTCAGTCGTGTCCAACTCTGTGCAACCCCACAGACGGCAGCCCATCAGGCTCCCCCGTCCCTGGGATTCTCCAGGCAAGAACACTGTAGTGGGTTGCCATTTCCTTCTCCAATGCATGAGAGTGAAAAGTGAAAGTGAAATCGCTCAGTCATTTCCGACTCTTAGCGACCCCATGGACTGCAGCCTACCAGGCTCCTCCGTCCATGGGATTTTCCAGGCAAGATTACTGGAGTGGGGTGCCATTGCCTTCTCTGTAGTGAGAACTAGATAACTGCAAAGAAAAAAGTGAAAGTGAAAGTAGCTCAGTCGTGTCCAACTCTTTGCAACCCCATGAACTATACAGTCCATGGAATTCTCCAGGCCAGAATACTGGAGTGGGTAGCCTTTCCCTTCTCCAGGGGATCTTTCCAACCCAGGGATTGAACCCAGGTCTCCTGCATTGCAGGCAGATTCTTTACCAGCTGAACCACAAGGAAAGCCTGGATAACCTCAAGGCATCTCATATCCAGAATGTAGTGTTAGTTGCTCAGTGGTGTCCGACACTTTGTGACCCCACAGGTTGTAGCCCACTAGGCTCCTCTGTCCCTGGAATTCTCCAGGCAAGAATATTGGAGTGGGAAGCCATTCCCTTCTCCAGGGGATCTTCGCAACCCAGGGATTGAACCCGGGTCTCCTATATTGCAGGCAGATTCTTTACTGTCTGAGCCAAAGGCCTGAAGAATTAAACACAGCCTGTAGCCCTGAGATGGCTAAATGTCTGCCAAGTATAGTCTACCCTGAACTGTGCAAGATAAACACTGATGAAGCTTCTTTCCAAAGTCATCACTTTCTGGACTCCAGGCAACTCAGGGCAGATGACTCTTCTTTTATTTATATTATCTTTAGTTGTTAGGATTATTGTATCGCTTAGATCACTTAGCCTGAGGCGATTTTAGCTGTCATCATAACTTTCTGGGCATTGGATAGAACTCATTAGAATTTACAAACCATTATTCAGGGTGGCTTACTTTTGTAATCCCAAGCCTATTTATTTACATATTGATTTATGATGAGATTATTGTCTCTAAATTCTGAAGAAGTTATCTCAAGAGTTTGCAACCTTTATTCTGTCAAGTTTGGTAGCTTTTAGAATCTCCTCTACTTGAAGACTTTAGTGATCAAAACTGGCTACATGGCTGAAAATCCACCATCTATAGCAGTCATTTATTTACATTTTATACTGAACAACAAATAGGCAGGCTGCACAAGTTTTTTATGCACTTTATGGATGTGTGACACTTTCACATACAATGCCTGAATGGAGAGGAAGAACATCTCTTTAGTTCTAGCCTGTCTCAGTCTCACAAAGATAATGGATGGAAAGATTTCAGGAGAAATGAACATTTTGTTCTTTCTTCAGGCCATAATAATCTTTTCCTCTTCTGCCCTAAAAGGAATGGGGTTTATCCTACTCACCAAAGTAGATTTCTCTTTGCATCAAAAAGCTTTGAAAAGGAGCCAGCTGCACCAAGCGAGTCCTGAAATTCTTGAGAAACCAGTTTTCAATTAGGAAGGCTTGATCCAAGATTAAGGGGGTTCATCATTTAGTGGCACTAAATTAGCCATGGGGGACTCTGGGGTCTCTTTCTAAATTGGCCGCTTTTAGCCTTGTGCAGCTTGCCTGCTTTGTGAATTGCTTGTGAAACTGCAATGAGGTAATGTTTTGAAAGTGTTTTGAAAACCATAAAATGCTATATACAACTCTTAAGTTGTGCCTTCAGAGCAGAGCAGTGAGCAGTGAAAAAGGAATCAGCTGAAAGCAATTGGTGCCTTTACTTTTTCATGAGCCAGACATGAAGTGCTGATGTTTATTGAGCATTTATCATGTGCCAGGCATGGTATAAATGTTTTGCTTTTATTAACAGATCTAATCTTTATAGTGTTGTAATAAGGTCGATACCATTGCTGTTGTTTAGTTGCTAAGTCATGTCTGACTCTTTTGTGACCCCATGGATTGTAGCCTGCCAGGCTCCCATGTCCATGGGATTTGCCAGGCAAGAATACTGGAGCGGGTTGCCATTTCCTTCTCCAGGGGGTCTTCCTGACCCAGGGATCGAACCCCTGTCTCCTGCATTGGCAGGCGGATTCTTTACCACTGAGCCATGAGGGAAGACCATAAGGTAGATATTAGTGGCCCATTTTACAGATGAGAAACACTGAGGCACAGAGAAGTTAAGCATCCTTTCCAAGGTCATGTAGAGGTAATATACTCGGGTCATACATTTAGTAAGTGATGAGATGAAGCTGGGATGCAAATCCAGGCAGCCTGGCTCCACAGCCCAGACTCTACTGCTGGCAGTTTAAGCCTTCCTTACTAACTGAATTGGTAGCAGGTCCAAGACATTTGTTATGTATGTCTCAGGAGGTTAAATGTTATGTAAATCTTGAAAGGTTAAAATTGTGATGAGTAAAGACACTAAGAAAAATGAGAATCCTTTAAGGATTTGGATTTGATTCCCTTCTAATGCCTAGTTTTCATAGTTTTGGGTCCTATCTTACTTATATAGAGTAAGTGTGTGGTCCTTAAACATGCTTGTAAAGTCATCTCTTAAACACCCACTCCATCAGCAAAATTGTGGTAATGGAATTGTTTGATCTTCAAAGACCAATAAGATTGAAATGAGAGGGTATAAAAGAAAAACCTTATAAAGTATAACGTCAGTGAAGTATTTTATGCTGAAGTTTATATTTGTATATTCTAATAATTGTACTCTTCTAAAAAATTCACCTGCTGATGGTGATTGGATATCTTCCTTTTTTTGTAAAAAAAAAAAACCCAAGACTGGCCGCACTTGCCCTCTGCAATGGCCCACACTCCATCTGTGGACTGTGCTTCTCTCTGAATCTGAATAAATCCATTTCTTACCTAAAAAAACAAAACAAAACAAAAACAAAAGTATCAACTATATTTTTTAACTTAAGATTGATTCATAAACATGTTTGATTTCACATTGAACTATATATATATAACATAAAAATATATTCTTAGATATTTAAATCTATAGCTTTTGATGTATATGTGTCAAGGATATGTGTCATAGTTTATTTAACCATTCACTATTATTGGATATTTAAGATGCCTCCAGCTTTTAAATGATAATAAATAATATCACAATGAATTTCTTGGTGCATATCTTAAGAGGAATAAATCTCCAGAAGTAGAATTATTCACCCAAAAAGTATAGACAACTGAAAGCCTTTGGTATGTCTTGCTAAATTGCTTTTTTTAGAAGGATAAATAAATATTTATTTGTGACAAAAATGTACAAGGTAGCTTTTTTTTGAAAATTGGATGTTTTCATTTAAAAATATTTGCCAGTTTATGGTTTGCATTGTTTCCATTAACAGCTCTTCGTATGTGTTTAATGCTGTCCTTTTTTTTTTTTTCAATAAATGGGACATATTTTGCATGTCTATTGGTTAGGTTTTCATACTGATTTCTTATGAAGTTTGTTAGTCCTTTTGATTCAAATTTGTAGCAAGCAGAAATGTGTTATTACATAGCTTATATTTATTTTGATTCCATCCTCATAATTTTCTTTGTAATTTAGCTTAAAGCCTCTAATCTTAGGATGTCATTCCTCACCTATGTAACCATTGCAAAGAATTAAGCACTAATAATATAAAATGATGTCCAGTTACATTGTTAAGAAAAAAAAGATAGTGTCTTGCAAAACAATGTTAATTATGATCCCTTCTCTCTCCCTCTTTCTATCCCCCCATCCCTCTCTCCTTCCATACACATACATGTTTATTTATTTATGAATTGATTTTGAATGTTTTCTTTGTGGCACAGATATAGCATTGGTCAAAACAGACAAAATCTGAGAACTTATGGAACCTGGTTTATTGGCGAGGCCATACACCAAAGGATTGGGAATTCCCTGGTGGTCCAGTGCTTATGAGTCTGCACTGTCATTGCTAAGTACCTGGATTTGACCCCTGGTCGGGGAACTAAAGATCCCACAAGCCACAGGTGAAAAAAAAAATCACCAAAAATAAATAGAATGTCAGGTAGTGGTAAGTGCTATTAACAGAAGTAGAGCAGGGTAAGAGATGGAGAATGACGAGGGCTCCTTTAGATTCAGTGGTCAGAGATCTTTCTAAGGTGGCATTAAGATCAAAAAGTATTGGATGAAGTAGCTAGTATAATATTTTATATACCCATATGGATAGAAAAAACCCAAAGTTCTGTATTCCCCTCCTCACTGAATATTAAGGGTGGTTCTTTTGTCACCCAGACAAATCCAGCAAAGCAACCTATCCTAAACTTTTCCCTTACCTCCCATACCTAGTTAATCATCACATTTTTGCCACCTATTTATTTCTAAATTTCTTTTCTACTTGCCATTGTCTCCTCTTAGGCCCTTGTCACTTTTTGTTTTCTTTCACTTTTTGAAAAGATATAGTAGTTCATTTTCATGCACCAAATAGTGTCCAATTAAAATCTGTAACACATGAGAACTAACTTGGTGGGGCTTCCAAACTGGTCAAATGGGGTATTGTGAGCATGAAAATAAACATTAACAGTAATGGATTATCAAATAGGAATCTGGGAGTTCACACTGATATAAACAAAAGAATTTTAAAAAATGAGAAAGAAGAAAAGGTCTTCCCTATAGTAGAAATGCAGCTGATCAATGTGGAAAGAATGATAGAATTAGAAAAATCACATCTGGGTAGCCACTATTACAAAAATTGACTTGGCCAGGAGTCGTCAATGGCTGCTAAAACTGGGTGAAGGTATGATGATAAATGGGATATGTATATAATCTCAAAGTAGTCGCCTACACAAGACACTTACTGATTACAAAGGGAAAAATATTAACTGTATAGTGGAGAATTCCTTCAGACACTGCATTAACCAAGCAAAGCAAACATCACTGGTAATAGGACACATGGACATCACGTGCCTACATCATGCACCGAGGACAGAACAGTACTTCTCTGGTATTTTTGCCAAAAATGCATAACCTAGATCTAAATACCATGAAACAACATAGGTTACCAGATGCAGGGGCATTCTTCAAAATAATTGTCCTGCACTCTTTAAAAGTATGAAGGACATAGGACTTCCCTGGTGGTCCAGTGGCTAAGACTCTGCACTCCCAATGCAGGGGGCCCAGGTTTGATCGCTGGGTGGGGAACTAGATCCCACACACTTCAACTAAGACTCAGTACAGACAAATAAATAAATATTTTAAAAAATGATAAAATAAAAATATCAAGGTCATGAAAGAAGACTGAGAAACTACTTTAGACTACAGAAGACTAAGGTAACGGATGATAACTAGATTCATTTGTAATCCTAAATTGTATCCTGGTTAGAAAACAATTTTTCCTTTTGATACTAGTCAGACAGTTGATGAAATCTGAATGTCTATAAATTGTAGGCTACCCTGGTGGCTCAGATGGTAAAGAATCTGCCTGCAATGTAGGAGACTCATGTTTGATCCCTGGGTTGGGAAGATCCTCTGGAGAAGGAAACGGCAACCCACTCCAGTATTTTTGCCTGGAGAATTCCATGGACAGAGGAGACTGACAGGCTACACAGACTGTGGGGTCTCAAAGAGTCAGACATGACTGAGCGACTGTCACTCATTCACTCAGATTATAGTAGTGTATAAATGTTAATTCCTGATTTCGATAACTGTATTGTGGTTATAGAAGGAAATGTCCTAGTCTTTTAAGAAATAACACTAAAGTGTTTAGGGTAAAGCATGTCCAAAGAAAATTTCAACTAGAACCTCTTCTAGATGCTTTTTTAATGGGTGGAGGTCACATGACAGTCTATCAATTGTCTGATAGAGTATCCATAATAACCACTTGCAGGTTTCTTTGAAAACCTGGATTTGTTCATTCAGGAGCCACCACTGAGTGCCAATGTGTAAGCACAGTACCATGTATGCCCAGGATGAGGCAGGAACCATTGAAATGTGTCCTCAGGGAATTGACACCCTATAGGAGACAAGCCAAAGAGAATTAATGAGAACAAGAAAGCGAATGTAGTAACTACTAACATTTGAGGAATGTGGGTGATGGGTATCCATTTATTATTTTTGCAAATTTTCAGATCTATGAAATTATTTAAAAATAAAAAGTTAAAAATGTAAAAACTATTAGATGAAAAGAAATTAAAAGGCAGTAAAAAGATTTCAATAGAACTAGACTTTTATAGACAACTTACAAAACTTGTCCCTATATTAGACCACAAAAGAAAATAACAAATTCTACAAAGCACAGAAATGTACATGCCATAGTCACAGACTACAGGCAGTAAAGCAAGTAAAAATAAAGTGTTTAAAAATCCAAAATGCTTCAGTTCAGTTCAGTTCAGTTGCTCAGTCATGTCCGACTCTTTGTGACCCCATGAATCGCAGCACACCAGGCCCCCCTGTCCATCACCAACTCCCGGAGTTTACTTAAATTCATATCCATTGAGTCGGTGATGCCATCCAGCCATTTCATCCTCTGTCGTCCCTTTCTCCTCCTGCCCCCAAGCCCTCCCAGCATCCAGGTCTTTTCCAATGAGTCAACTCTTCGCATGAGGTGGCCAAAGCACTGGAGTTTCAGCTTCAGCATCAGTCCTTCCAATGAACACCCAGGACTGATCTCCTTTAGGATGGACTGGTTGGATCTCCTTGCAGTCCAAGGGACTCTCAAGAGTCTTTTCCAACATCACAGTTCAAGCGCATCAATTTTTCTGCACTCAGCTTTCTTCACAGTCCAACTCTCACATCCATACATGACCACTGGAAAAACCGTAGCCTTGACTAGACAGAACTTTGTTGGCAAAGTAATGTCTCTGCTTTTTAATACGCTATCCAGGTTGCTCATAACTTTCCTTCCAAGGACTAAGCGTCTTTTAATTTCATGGCTGCAGTCACCATCTGCAGTGATTTTGGAGCCCCCAAAAATAAAGTCTGACACTGTTTCCACTGTCTCCCCATCTATTTCCCATGAGGTGATGGGACCAGATACCATGATCTTAGTTTTCTGAATGTTGAGCTTTTTAAGCCAACTTTTTCACTCTCCTCTTTCACTTTCATCAAGAGGCTTTTTAGTTCCTCTTCACTTTCTGCCATAAGGGTGGTGTCATCTGCATATGTGAGGTTATTGATATTTCTCCCAGCAATCTTGATTCCAGCTTGTGCTTCTTCCAGCCCAGCGTTTCTCATGATGTATTCTGCATATAAGTTAAATAGGCAGGGTGACAATATACAGCCTTGATGGACTCCTTTTCCTATTCGGAACCAGTCTGTTGTTCCATGTCCAGTTCTGACTGTTGCTTCCTGACCTGCATACAGGTTTCTCAAGAGGCAGGTCAGGTGGTCTGGTATTCCCATCTCTTTCAGAATTTTCCACAGTTTATTGTGATCCACACAGTCGAAGGCTTTGGCGTAGTCAATAAAGCAGAAATAGGTGTTTTTCTGGAACTCTCTTGCTTTTTTGATGATCCAGCAGATATTGGCAATTTGATCTCTGGTTCCTCTGCCTTTTCTAAAACCAGCTTGAACATCCGGAAGTTCTCGGTTCACGTATTGCTGAAGCCTGGCTTGGAGACTTTTGAGCATTACTTTATTAGCATGTGAGATGAGTGCAATTGTGCGGTAGTTTGAGCATTCTTTGGGATTGCCTTTCTTAGGGACTGGAATGAAAACTGACCTTTTCCAGTCCTGTGGCCACTGCTGAGTTTTCCAAATTTGCTGGCATATTGAGTAAAGCACTTTCACAGCATCATCTTTCAGGATTTGAAATAGTTCAATTGGATTTCCGTCACATCCACTAGCTTTGTTCGTAGTGATGCTTTCTAAGGCCCACTTGACTTCACATTCCAGGATGTCTGGCTCTAGGTGAGTGATCACACCATTGTGATTATCTGGGTCGTGAAGATCTTTTTTGTACAGTTCTTCTGTGTATTCTTGCCACCTCTTCTTAGTATCTTCTGCTTCTGTTAGGTCCATACCATTTCTGTCTTTTATCGAACCCATCTTTGCCTGAAATGTTCCCTTGGAATCTCTAATTTTCTTGAAGAGATCTCTAGTCTTTCCCATTCTATTGTCTTCCTCTATTTCTTTGCATTGATCGCTGACAAAGGCTTTCTTATCTCTCCTGGCTATTCTTTGGAACTCTGCATTCAGATGGGAATACCTTTCCTTTTTTCCTTTGCTTTTCTCTTCTCTTCATTTCACAGCTATTTGTAAGGCCTCCTCAGACAACCATTTTGCTTTTTTGCATTTCTTTTCCATGGGGATGTTCTTGATCCCTGTCTCCTGTACAATGTCACGAACCTTTGTCCATAGTTCATCAGGCTCTCTGTCTATCAGATCTAGTGCCTTAAATATGTTTCTCACTTAGACAAACCGCTTAGACAATCTCAACTCTCTCTAAACCATAACTGAATCAAAGAAGAGATACTATACTTCCAAACAATTTAGAATATGTGTTAGTTGCTCAGTCGTGTCCAACTCTTTGTGACTCCATGGACTGCAGTCCACTAGGCTCCTCTGTCCATGATATTTCCCAGGCAAGAATACTGGAGGAGGTAGCCATTCCCTTCTCCAGGGGATCTTCCTGACCCAGGGATCGAACCCGGGTCTCTAGCATTGCAAGCAGATTCTTTACCAACTGAGCCACCAGGGAAGCTCATTTAGAATATATTTCTATATTTAGAATAGAAATATATATTTCTATATTTAGAATATAATAGTAATGAATAAAACCTCTGGGATGTTGCCTAAATTACAGGCAAGGGAAAATCTGCAGTCTAAAAACTATTATTATTCATCAAGAAAGAATAAAAATCATATACTGTTTTAGAAGTTAGGACAAAAATATAAAAACTACTAGAAGCCCAAGAGCAAGACTATGGTGCTGTCTTTTCTCTGCTCTCAGAAGGCTTTGTCAGCTACTTGATGGAGCAATTTAAGGAGCACTTTCAGTGGGCCAGTACAAAGTGCTGGACTGGAGCAGCAAATAGTATCTCTTTGTGGAACTTTCAAGGTGTGTGTGTAAGAGAGGGAAAATATCGGATAATAAATTATAACTTCAAAAATTCAATGACGGTTATGAAGGTGAAGTACACATTGCTATTCAACATCTCTAGTGTAGTGTCACTTAACAGGAATGTCTGTTGTCACTGCCTCCCTCCCTCCTGCTTTTCTCTGACTCTCCTTCTCCCTCTTTTCCTGTCTCTCCCTGTCTTTTTGTTTTTCTCTTTTCTCCTCTGACTTTCCCTCTCCCGCCCCCCCACCCCCAATTTCCTGAAGACAGTATGCTTATTTTTGCCTCATCTTGAGCCTAGTGCTTTGCTTGATAGCACTCAATAGTGGCCACTGAATGAATGTATTGAGAAATTAATGAATGAACCCTATAGGCTACTACTAGTGGACACTCTGCCAGACAATGTGTAGGTTACCATTTGATAAACTTTGTAAAAAAAATAATCTAGAAGAGAACATAGGAAATGTATACTATAGAGTACAAAATAGCCACAAAATACTGTTTAGACAAGCTAGTAGCCTGTTTAAGCAGTATAAGGTTAATTGAAATTCTATGAAGGGTAGTTTGTGTAAGGGAAAATCATGCCTAGTTTATTTTTTAGAATGCCTGAGTGAAGTATTTCACTGTACTCTGGGAAATCAGTAGATGCAGTTTATTTTGATTTTTCGCAGAATTTTGATGCAGGTTCACATCCAAGACCCACACTGGGGTGGGAACATGAAGTGTCAAAGGAAGGACTGAGGTGTATGAGAGCAAAAGTAGTAAGAAAAGATGTGGAAGTAATAAGTGAGGACTAAATTAGGGACGCCCTGCAGGGTAAAGACTTGGGATTTTATTGTGCTGCCTTGGGAGAGTTTTGAGAATGTTATCTGATTTATAACTGTAAAGGATCTGGTTGCTGTGGGGCTAAACCATAGTTAAATGAGAACAGTACATCAAGACTAAATAAAAGGTTGCTGCAGTAGGTGATGGTGGTATGAACTACAATAATGCAGTAATAGTAGTAAGAAGTGGTTAATCTAGAAGAATGTTGAAGGTAGAGGGAACAGAAATTTACTGTGATTTGCTGTGTGGTGTAAGAAAAACAGACTCGAGTGACTTAAAAGTTTTTGACTTGAGCCATTGAATGAATACATTTATACTTGTCTCCTTGCCATATTGCCTGCAGAGGAGTGAGTATTTCATGGAGGTTATTTCTGTAGGACAGGGAGATTACTTAGGAAGTTGTTGCAATCATTCTGGAAAGATGAAAGAGGCTTGAATCCAGGCAGCAGCTCTAAGTACAGAGAGGTATTCAAAGGTCACAGTCTTGAGAGACATTTAGGAAGTAAAAATAACTATTTAGGAAAGCAGTTTCCAGTATTTCAATAAAAATTCATGATAACCGAATCATTTTTCCCAATAACTCCACCTACTCATATACTAAACCTTTGAGCAAGGTTTGTCTGAGGCCTGTTTTTACACAGCCCAAGAGCTCAGAGTGGGTTTTCCAGGTGGCGCAGTGGTAAAGAATCCACTTGCCAATGCAGGAGACTCAGGTTCAATCCCTGGGTCGGGAAGATCCCCTAGAGTATGAAATAGCGACCCACTCCAGTAATCTTGCCTGGAAAATTCTATGGACAGAAAAGCCTTGAGGGCTACAGTCCATGGGGTCGCAAAGAGTCAGACATGACTGAGCACACATGGACAAAGCTAAAAGTATTTAACATTTTCAAGGTATTTTAAAATGCGGATAAGGTTGGATATGTAACAGAACATTTATGGCTTCTGAACCTAAAACATTTACTGTCTGGCTCCTAATAGTGTTATGTTTGCCAACCAATGGTGTGGATCAGTAGTTTTTTTTTTTTAGTTTGTCTTTAATCTTCTATTTCTTTAAAAATTTATTTTTTAATTGAAGGATAATTGCTCTACAGAATTTTGTTTTCTGTCAGACCTCAACGTGAATCAACCATGGGTATACCTATGTCCCCTCCCTCTTAAACCTCCCTCCCATGGATCAGTGGTTGTTAAAGTGTGGTACCTAGAGCAGCAAGCAGCACTTGGGAACTTGTTATAAATTCAGATTTTCAGGCCTCAACACAGACTTGCTGAATTAGAAACTCTGGGAATGGAACCCAGCATTGTGTGTTTTAACAAGCTCTCCAGGTGATTCTGATGCTTGTTAATTTCTGAGAATCACAGATCTAGAGAAATTTTTGTACCTGGTGAAAAATCACGGCTTCTCTGGAGGCTCAGTGGTAAAGAATCGGCCTGCCAATGCAGGTGATGCAGATTTGATCCCTGGATGGGGAAGATCCCCTGGGGAAGGAAATGGCAACCCATTCTAGTATTCTTGCCTGGAAAGTCCCATGGACAGAGGAGCCTGGTGGGCTACAGCCCTTGGGATTGTAAAGAGTTGGAAACAACTTGGCAACTGAGCACATGAGGAATAACAGTATTGTGCATAAGAGCTTCAAACTGGAAACAGAAATGTCAATCAATAGAAAGGTTGGTACAGTTAACACAATGAGAATATTTAATAGCTTGTGGTAAAGGGCATGCAATGGAGTGTACATAAAAGGCAGACAGACTGCTTGTGTTTGAATCCCAGCTCCACCAGAGTAGCAGCTGTTATGACCTTGGGCAAGTTACTTGACCTCCCTAAGCCTCAGTTTCTTCATCTGTTAAATGGGCATAAAAATAGTAACTACTTTATAGGGTTATTGTGAGGATTAAATAATTAAAGTAGATGAGTAGCTGGTACATAAGTATTAGATATGAAGGACAATCTGCATTTAATGTATTATGCTACTTTAAGGAAAAACATGTCAAAGTTCACTTCATAGAAGTGACAGCCCATATATTTTGCATATAACAAAATGAGCAACCTTAAAGTGTAGATTTTGGAGGTTCAAATGTTGTCACTGCCCCGTAAACCTGTTTTCACACGTGAAAAAAACCTTTAAATTGCTTTAATAGGATTGTGAAGAAAACTGCTGAAATGTGTATGCCTACACATTTGTCTGGTATATGGGCATTTCCTAATTGCCTTTTATTTCTTTCACCATTTCCTCAGCTCCTCCCTTCCAAAATTCCTCAGCTGTCTTGATAGTCCCTGAGAAACATTGCCAGAACTAAGGTGCAAAGTGGCTTCCTTGACTGTAAGCAGATTTGGCTTTTTCCATGAATCAAGGTCATGAGAGTCAGTGTCTAGTGTTTTCTCAGCTATGCCCCCGGAGCCAAGTCTGAGCCTAGATCTAGGACAGGGCTGTAATCCTGGTATCTCCTGGGATTTCACCCTTTTAGCTGCTTTGGCATATAAAATGCTTAGCATGTATTTAGCAACGCCTGAACACTGAACCAGGCACACAAAGAAATAGAAATCCGCACCCCCCCCCCAGCCCCGTGGAGGCCCCGTCGTATTTTTTCTACATCCCAGTACCTAGAACGCAGTAGGCCCTATAATGTATGTTGCGTTAAACCTGTTTGAACGGATGTGCCTTTCTCGGTGGAGCTTAAAAACCTCCATTTCCTAGAGTGAGTTTAGCTGCAAGCAGGTAAAGCCACTGACTGCATTTTACGCTCGTCTAGAGCAGCAACCTGCAGATACCTAGTTCAGGAAGAAGAATCACTACATTTTCTCCCTCTTAACATTAATTATATAAACGGACCAGAAAAATCAGTCCCCCAAAGGGCACAGCGCAAAAGGCACACCGCTGCAGCCACCCGGCTCCTGTTACGCCGCGATCTCGAAGGGCGACGAGGCCCGAGCCTTGGGCCGGAGAAAGGCAGCCTCCTTGTGACGTCAAATCAGCGGACTCTCGCCCCTGCTTCAGGCCGGTTCCGGTTCCCCGGCTTTCCGGGCGCGAGAGTACGTGAGCGCGGCGGCGTTCTGCGCGTGCTCCGCAGAGGGACGCGAGAAGGTTGGGTCCAGCTCGCGGAGGAGATGCGTGATTGGCTGAAGCCGTGCTGGGGGGTTCCCCAGCCCTTTCGGCAGGGGTAAAACAATAAGAGGGGGCGGTGGCAAAGGGGGCGGGACGTCCGTGTTCCTTGTCGCTCGCCGCAGCGCCTGGTGCCCGGGAAGAGGTGGTTGTGAGGAGAACCAGCTCTCGGCTCTCCGGCTTCCTTGGCTTGAGATTTGTCAGAGGGAGGGGGCGGCGAGTGAAAAGAACCCGCTGCAGCCGGTCCTCGGCGACTCTCCCGCTGACCTCCGCGCGACGTACCCGCCGCCGCTGTTGGTTGGAGGTGTGTACGGGGGCCGGGAGGGGCGGCCGGTGTGGTGGTCGGAAGGGGACATTCCCGTCTCCCGCCGCGGCTCGCGGCAACCGTTCTGTGCGTGAGCCCCGGTGTCGGAGGTGTGGAGGCCGAGAGAGACATTGTTCTTGCCGGCTGCCTACGCTGCTGCTGTGTGCGTGAGAGAAACCGAGCCTTTCCTCTCAGGTGAGGGATGGGGGGCCGCGTGGGCAGGGAGGTGACCGGCGCGCGTCTTGCGGACGGAGGGCTCCGAGGGCACAGGTGGGGCCGGGGTTGGTTGGGGATGAGGTGGCGAGCTGGGTAAGGGGACGCAGCGGCTCCCAAAGGCACGCTGATGGAGGCTTCGGACGGGATGAGGGGGAGTGGGCTTGCCGGAGAGGATGTTTTCGGATGCGGAGCCCCCCACTCTCGTCCCCGACTCTTGCGGCTCTTATTCCCGGTTCCCCGGGAATGGGGAGGCCGCCGCTGCCGCCCCACCCGTGGGGGAGGGGAAAAGAGGCTCTGCCGGCGGAGGCAGAAGCGACGCAGATGCGAAAGTAGCGGCCTCCGGGCACCATTTCTCTGCACGGAAACAGAATCCGGGTCTGAAGGCAGCCGCCGCTTTGCTTACCCCAGTACCTGGTGTTCCGCGGTCTCTGACCCCCCTCTGTTTTATCCCGAGAGAGTTCTGAAACCCGGGCTATATATAACGTGCTCCTTCTCCGTGCCCTTTTATGCAGGCGATCTCTTACTGACTCAGGAATAGAAGAGGTGTTTGCGTGCTCTGGGGAGGGGGTTTATTTCTTTTCTCCCATCTCTTTCTTGGGGAGAGTGGGAAGGATAGTCAAGGAGAGGAACATAGCGTAACTAGGTTGTGTTATTTTTGTTAGTTGAATCCGATCGAATTTTACCTGCATCTCTATAAAGGCATATTTTTTAAGATGGCCCTGTGCCGCCCTGGGGCGAGTGTAGATTGCAGCTACAATTTCCCGCATAGATCAATTTTTTTTTCCCCTCCAAGGTATGCCTAATTTCTTAACAGAATTTTTTTTTTGGGGGGGGAGGGGGAGAGTCAGTGCCTTTGCTGTCTTAAAAATCAAATAAAAACAAAACCACACACGTGCACCGAAGCTGGAATAATAGCAAAGTTATTCCGTCTTGCCCCCCATATGATTGTTGTGATAATAACTTATGTGGAAATACTGGCTTTAGCACCTCGTGCTGGTCTCTCAAATGTTAGCATTGCATGTACCTGGATCCGTGAAACATTAACTGCAGTTTGGGGAGCCTCCTATATTAGAGGGGAAGAAAATGGGAATTCCTTGTTTAGCTCCATATTTGGCAGTTAATATAGCCTTAGGCATGTGAACAAAGTTTCAGAGTAAACATTTGGCCCTGTTAGTATTCAGTGGTCCTTTTGATGTCCAAAATTCCTGGTCTCAGAAAATAGACGGTATGATTCGTTTAAACTGAAATGTGTTGTTTCTTTGGTGATATTATTTTCCCGTTAAATATTTAGGATTAGCTATGAGTAAACATATGTTATGATTTCATCTCTTGAGGCTGTTTAATTCTGAAAAGTTAGAAAGGAATTGAAGGGAGGATAAGGACCTCAAATGGATTTCTTTCTATTTAGCAGATGTTATAGTTCAAGTTGTTGAATATTCAGGGGTTGAAATATTTGTCAATAAGTAGCAAGAGGAAAGAACCAGAATGTTTGTGGGGTGGATGGGGATCAAAAATGGGAGGAGAAGTAAATGTCTTTAATTTGGTAGTCGAGTGAGTGTTTAGTTAGTAGGTGAGGAGAATTGCTACCAATTGCTATTCTTGAGTTTGAATAGTATTGGCACTGTTGGTAGTAGGTTATTTTCATTATCCACAGTTCACTTAATGAAAATGTCCCTATCAGTTACTGAAAATATATAAAAACCAGTAGGTTAACAGTTAACAGTTTCCTTGTCCTGAAGATTATTGCTGTTGATTGCCCATTATCAGGATTGAAAATTCTTTCCTTGATTGCTTTAAATAAGACTTATCCCCACATATTTTATACTGGGTGTGTATGGAGGTGAGGAATGACCCCTTTTCAAGGCTGATTTTGATAATTACAAACTAGAGGGTTGTTCCTGAACTTAAATTCAGTAGAATTTAATTGACAGACAGGACTCTCTCCACTGGGAAACATTTAAAAGCTGACAGAACAAACAAGTTGCATCTCTTGGAACTCTGGACTGGCTTCAGCAGCAATGTAATCAGTTTTTTGATGGCTTTCCCTCAGCTTATTTTTATCTTTTAAATTCTAGATATTTTACCCTATGTTGATACTGTAGGTATGTTGGGATGACTGTTGTGGATTTCCTTTTATGTTACTGTCTTCTGTCTTTTAACTTCTCCCTACAGTATCAAATAAGCTAACAGTTGGACTTTAAATTTTTTTTATATTCTTGCATCCCTGGATGGTCTTCAAAAGTGGTTGTTCTTAAACAGATATAATGAAAAATCACTGTTCCAGGGAGGAGACCTTATTTCAAATGCTGAGGGACTTTGAACTCCTTTCCTTAGGCTCTTAACATTGTGGCTTCCTTTTCTGTAAATGAAGCAATTATCTATCTCAAGGAGGTAAAGGGATGTGTAGGTTACTTGTTTAAGGTTACCTTAAAGCATAATATAAATACACACTAATTTTTGTGGGGAAACATTTCCATTTCTTTAATGCTTGGTCACTTTTCTAATACCTCTGAACTTAAAAACTCACCTCCTTACCTGTGGGGCCCTCGGAAAGAAAAGGCTTAATTCACAAGTATCTCTTATTTCTGTGACTGGTGCTTAGATCTTGTTTGTGATGCTTTCATTCCATGGCATGCCACAACAAATTGAAGGTTGCTGCTTTCAATAGATAAGCATTGCTGTTTTGATTGGTAAAGTCCTTTTAAACAGAGACCCTTTGGTAGTTCCAAAGGTTTCAATTTTAATAGGGGGTTAGCTGTTAAGAATGGGTAATACAGCCCATGCTTCAGTGACAATGGACCTGGGCCTGACTAGTGTGAGCCAGCCAGGAGTGAGGGGCTCTAGAGAGGAAGGGGTGGGGATAGTTATTCAATAGTAGAGATAAGTTCTGTCCTAGCATAGACATAGCCTTTGGTAACATAGTTTCTGATAAGAGAACTGCATCCTCTTCCTAGGATCTTACTTTTTTTTTAAATAAAAAGCAAGAAAAAAAAAAAAAAAAAAAAAGCAAGATAGAGTACTACTTCTAACTTCACAATACTGAAAAATTATTTTTGTAGGATTTTTTCTGTTTTCCAAAATGTCATTTTCTTTTGGCTTCTTGACTTTTTAAAAAAACAAGACAACATGGGATCTCAACTTTTTAGCAGTTTTTATTTTGGATGGAAATAACCCTAAGTATTAAATTGTGATGAAATTTCATGTGATTAGTTTGCAATAACTGAAATTCCCCATCCCCAACTGTTTGAGCCAAAGATCTTGCAGTTCTCATCACTTGTTATAGATAGTGGTCAGAATATTTCAGGCTCTTTGAAGAGTGAATTTTTGATTCTGCATTGATACTTACGGGATTTCCCAGGTGACTCAGACATAAAGGAATCTGCCTGTAATATGGAGACCCTGGTTTGCTCCCTGGGTTGGGAAGGTCCCCTGGAGAAGGGAATGGCAACCCACTCCAGTGTTCTTGCCTGGAGAATCGGCATGGACAGAGGAGCCTGGTGGGCCCCATGCTGGGTCCGTGGGGTTGCAAAATGTCGGGCACGACTGAGCAACTATCACTCACTTTGATACTTATATTTGGTTGAGGTGCAGCTAGGTGTTTAGCAGTTTAGATTTTATGATCATGTGTAGATAGAGCCATTTTATTACTGAGTAGAGAACAGAGGTGCCATTTCAGAGATCCCTAAGATTAAAAAGGATTAAAGGAATACAAAAGTATTTCACCTGGATAACCTTATCTTTTGTATTGTATTCTGCACTGATCATTATTTTGCAATAGTAGATCTAAAGAATTAATTTCATTTTCCTGTCAAAGTGCATACATTGCCCTTCTTGTTATTGAAATCATACTTTAGTTGCAAAATTTATATTTCATTATTTTCCACCTATGGTTTTAGCCTTTGACAATGTTTTTAATGACTGCATATGAACTGATGTTCCACAGTTGGGTTTCACTATATTACATTTTTGTTTTCAAGACCATTAATTTAACATTAGGCTAACAGAAAAAAAATAGTACTATATCAGGTAAGCACACCAGATGTTTTTAAAATTACCTCTTAGAAACAACAAAATTCCACTGTACCTTTGGGTCTAGGCAGTAAGTTTCTTTCTGTTTCTCTTTCTCTATGTAGCTGCTCATTTTAAATTTCAGCATGGTATAGCTTTACTAGTCTGTTCCCCTCCACCTACTCAACTTTATCTTCAATTAGTTGGTAGTATTTAAGCACACTCAAGACTTTAAGGATAAATTGTCACTAATGTAGGCATAATGTCAGATTATTTTTGCTCTGCTATTAGTGCTAAATTAATTTTCACACTTTCGATCTTTATTTTAGAGCCATGTTTTCGAACCAATAACATATATTGGTTATGGTTATCAAAAACCAAGTGAAAATTTTAAAGTGTTTTTTAAAATTAAAAAATTAATTATACTCTTTTTAATACTCAATAAATAGTTTACAGATGGTGGTATGAATTGATATGCAGTATTTTTTTTCCCGTAGACCCACACTTCTTTTTGTATTATCGCTTCCCCTGCCCCGCCCCAAAGATGGGATTTGTAGCATTCTAGAATTTACTATTTCTCCCAGCAGTCTTGATTCCAGCTTGTGATTCATCTATCCCAGTATATCACATTGTGTCCTCTGCATATAAGTTAAATAAGCAGAGTGACAGTATACAGCTTTATGTTCCTTTCCCAATTTTGAACCAGTCTATTGTTCCGTGTCCAGTTCTGTTAATAACTTACTTCTTGACCTGCATACGGGTTCCTCGGGAGACTTGTTTAGGTGATCTGGTACTCCTATCTCTGAAAGAACTTTCCACAGTTTGCTATGATCCACACAGTCAAAGGCTTTCTTGTAGTCTATGAAACAGAAGTGGATGCTTTAGTGGAATTCTCTTGGTTTTTCCTATGATCCAACGAAATGTTGGCAATCTGATCTCAGGTTCCTCTGCGCCTTTTCTAAATCTAGCTTGTACATCTGTAAGTTTTCAGTTCATGTACTGTTGAAGCCTAGCTTGAAGGATTTTGAGCAGTAAGTTGCTAGCATGTGAAATGAGTGCGATTGTGTCATAGTTTGAACATCTTTGGCGTTGCCTTTTTTTGGGATTGGAATGAAAACTGATCTTTTCCAGTCCTGTGGCCACTGCTGAGTTTTCCAAATTTGCTGACACATTGAGTGCATCACTTTAACAGCATCATCTTTTAGGATTTGAAATAGCTGAACTGGAATTCTATCACCTCCACTAGCTTTGTTCGTAGTGATGCTTCCTCAGACCCAGTTGACTTACACCCCAAGATGTCTGTCTCTAGGTGGGTGAGCACACCATCGTGGTTATCAGAGTCATTAAGACCTTTTTGTATACTTCTTCTGTGTTTTCTTGCCACCTCTTCTTAATCTCTTTTGGTTCTGTTGGGTCGTTACCATTTCTGTCCTTTATCGTTCCCATTATTGCATGAAATGTTCTCTTGGTATCTCTGATTTTCCTGGAGGGATCTCTTCTTGCTGTTATTCAGTGGCTCAGTGGTGTCCAATTCTTTGCGACCCCATAGACTACACACCAGGCTTCCTTGTCCTTCACTGTTTCCCAGAGTTTGTTCAAACTATGTCCATTGAGTTAGTGATGTGATCCAACCATCTCATCCTCTGTCATCCCCTTCTCCTGCCACCTTCAATCTTTCCCAGCATCAGGGTCTTTTCAAATGAGTTGGCTGTTCACATTAGGTGGCCAAAGTATTGAAGCTTCAGCTTCAGCATCAGTCCTTCCAATGAATATTCAGGGTTGATTTCCTTTAGGATGGGCTGGTTTGATCTCCTTGCAGTCCAAGGAGCTCTCAAGAGTCCTCTCCAGCACAACAGTTCAAAGGCATCAATTCTTCGGCGCTCAGTCTTCTTTATTGTTCAGCTCTGACATCCGTACATGAGTACTGGAAAAACCATAGCTTTGACGATACGGGACTTTGTTGGCAAAGTAATATCTGTGCTTTTTAATACACTGTCTAGGCTTGTCATAGCCTTTCTTCCAAGGAACAAGCATCTTTTAATTTCATGGCTGCAGTTACCGTCTGCAGTGATTTTGGAGCCCAAGAAAATAAAGTCTGTCACTGTTTCCATTGTTTCCCCATCTATTTGGAATTAAGTGATGGGACCGGATGCCATGATCTTCATTTTTTGAATGTTGAGTTTTAAGCCAGCTTTTTCACTGTTTCACCTTCATCAAGAGCGTCTTGAGTTCCTCTTAGCTTTCTACTGTTAGAGTGGTATCATCAGCATATCTGAGGTTTATATTTCTTCCAGCAATCTTGATTGACAAGGGCATTTCACATGATGTACTCTTCATAGAAGTTAGAAAAGCAGGGTGACAATATACAGCCTTGATGTACTCTCCCAGTTTTGAACCAGTCTCTTGTTCCATGTCCAGTTCTACCTCTTGTTCTTGAACTGCATACAGATTTCTCAGGAGGCAGATAGGTGGTCTGGTATTCCTGTCCCTTGAAGAATTTTCCATGGTTTGTTGTGATCCACACATTCAAAGGCTTTAGCATAGTCAGTGAAGCAGAAGTAGATATTTTTCTGGAATTCTCTTGCTTTTTCTATGATCTAGCAGATGTTGGCAATTTGATCTCTGGTTCCTCTGACTTTTCTAAATTCAGGTTGTACGTCTGGAAGTTCTCAGTTCACATTCTGTTGAAACCAGCTTCCCATACAGAAAGAAGTCTAGCTTCTTTCCCATTCTGTTGTTTTGCTCTGTTTCTTTGCATTGTTCACCTAAGAAGCCCTGCTTATCTCTCCTTGCTATTCTTTGGAACTCTGCATTCATTTGGGTATATCTTTCCCTTTCTCCCTTGCCCTTCCCTTCTCTTCTTTCCTCAGCTGTTTGTAAAGCCTCCTCAGACAACCACTTTGCCTTCTTGCATTTCTTTTTCCTTAGGATGGTTTTGGCCACTGCCTCCTCTACAGTGTCATGAACCTCCATCCTTATCTTCAGGCACTCTCTACCATATCTAATCCCTTGAATCTGCTTGTCACCTCTGCTGTATATTTATAAGAAATTTGATTTAGGTCCTACCTGAATGTCTAGTGGTTTTCCCTACTTTGTTCAATTTATGTCTGAATTTTGGAATAAGGGGCTTATGATCTGAGTGAGCCTCAGTTTGTTCAGGTCTTGTTTTTACTGGCTGTACAGACCTTCTCCATCTTCAGCTGCAAAGAACATAATCGATCTGATTTCAGTATTGACCATCTGGTGATGTTCATGTGTAGAGTCTTCTTTTGTATTGTTGGTAACGGTGTTTGCTATGACTAGTGTTCAGTGGACAAAACTCTGTTAGCCTTTGCCGTGCTTCATTTTGTACTCCAAGGCCAAATTTACCTGTTATTCCTGTACCTCCTGACATCTTATTTTTGCATTCCAGTCCCGTATGATGAAAAGGACATCTTTTTGGGGGGTTCTAGAAGGTGTTGTAGATCTTCATAGAACTGGTCAACTTGAGCTTTTTCAGCATCAGTGTTTGGATCGTAGATTTGGATTACTGTGATATTGAATGGTTACCTTGAAAGTGAACCAAGATCATTCTGTCGTTTTTGATGTTGCACCCAAGTACTGTATTTCAGACTCTTGTTGACCGTGAGGGCTACTCCTTTTCTTCTAAGGGGTTCTTTTCCCACAGTAGTATATAAAATGGTCATCTGAATTAAATTCAGCCATTCCTGTCCATTTTAGTTCACTGATCCTGAGATGTTGATATTCAGTCTTGTCCTCTTCTGCTTGACCACATCCAATTTACCTTGATTTGTGGACCTAACATTCCAGGTTCCTATGCAATAATAATGCTCAAAATTCTCCAAGCCAGGCTTCATCAGCACATGAACTGTGAATTTCCAGATGTTCAAGCTGGATTTGGAAAAGGCCAAGGAACCAGAGATCAAATTGCCAACATCCACTGGATCATCGAAAAAGCAAGAGAGTTCCAGAAAAACATCTACTTTTGCTTTATTGACTATGCCAAAGCCTTTGACTGTGTGGATCACAACAAACTGTGGAAAATCCTGAAAGAGATGGGAATACCAGACCACCTTATATGCCCCCTGAGAAATCTGTATGTGGGTCAAGGAGCAGTAGTTAGAACTGGACATGGAACAGCAGACTGGTTCCAAATTGGGAGAGGAGTATGTCAAGACTGTATTTTGTCACCCTGCTTTTTTAACTTATATGCAGAGTATATCATGAGAAATGCTGGACTGGATGAAGCACAAGCTGGAATCAGGATTGCCGGGAGAAATATCAATAACCTTGGAAACGCAGATGACACCACCCTTATGGCAGAAAGTGAAGAACTAAAGAGCTTCTTGATGAAAGTGAAAGAGG
Source organism: Cervus elaphus (assembly GCF_910594005.1). Taxonomy (NCBI): domain Eukaryota; kingdom Metazoa; phylum Chordata; class Mammalia; order Artiodactyla; family Cervidae; genus Cervus; species Cervus elaphus. The sequence goes on from NC_057820.1 coordinate 25,644,853, forward strand.
AGAGTGAAAAAGTTGGCTTAAAACTCATTATTCAGAAAACTAAGATCATGGCATCTGGTCCCGTCACTTCATGACAAATAGATGGGGAAACAATGGAAACAGTGAGAGACTTTATCTTTTTGGGCTCCAAAATCCCTGCAGATGGTGATTGCAGCCATGAAATTAAAAGATGCTTGCTCCTTGGAAGACAAGTTATGATCAACCTAGATAGTATACTAAAAAGCTTTAATAATGTCTCATTAAAAAGGAGACGTTACTTTACCAACAAAAGTATCTAGTCAAAGCTGTGGTTTTTCCAGTAGTCAGGTATGAATGTGAGAGTTGGACTATAAAGAAAGCTGAGCGCCTGCAAGAGTTGATGCTTTTGAACTGTGGTGTTGGAGAAGACTCTTGAGAGTCCCTTGGACTGCAAGGAGATCAAACCAGTCCATCCTAAAGGAAATCAGTCCTGAATATTCATTGGAGGGACTGATGTTGAAACTGAAACTCCAATACTTTGGCCAGCTGATGTGAAGAACTGACTCATTGGAAAAGACCCTGATGCTGGGAAAGATTGAAGGTGGGAGGAGAAGGGGATGACAGAGGATGAGATGGTTGGATGGCATCATCGACGTGATGGACATGAGTTTGAGTAGGCTCCGGGAGTTGGTGATTGACAGGGAAGCCTGGCAGTCCATGGGATCTCAAAGAGTCGGACAACACTGAGCAACTGAACTGAATATTCCAAGTTCCTATCCAGTATTGTTCTTTACAGCATCAGTCTTTACCTTCACCACCAGACACATCCAGAGCTGAGCATCATTTTCTGCTTTGGCCCAGCAGCTTTATTCTTTCTGAAGGTGTTAGTAATTGCCCTTCATTCTTCCCTAGTAGCATATCAAACACTTTCTGACCTGGGGGCGTCCTCTGGTGTCATACCTTTTTGCCTTTTCATACTCTTCAGGGTTTCTCGTGGCAAGAAATCTGCAGTGGGTTTCCATTCCCTCCTCCAGTGGATCGTGTTTTGTCAGAACTCTCTTGCTATGAACAGGGCTTGGCTTATAGCTTCATTGAGTTAGGCAGGCCCCTTCACCAGGAGAAGGCAGTGATACATGAAGGGGAGCATTAACTTTATCTTTGAGTAATATTTTGGAAACTCATTTATGTTGTTGCATTTTGCGTGCTAAGTCACTTTAGTTGTGTCTGACTCTTTGTGACCCTATAAATGTAACCTGCCAGGCTCCTCTGTCCATGGGATTTTCCAGGCTAGAAGAATGGGCTGCCAACCCAGGGATGGAACCCATGTCTCTTAGGTCTCCTGCATTGGCAGGCGGATCTTTACCACTAGTGCTGCCTGCATATTATCAGTAAATTGTTTTTATTGCCAAGTAGTATTTGATTATTTGAATTTACCACAGTTTGTTCATTCACCTAGCTAATGATCATTTAGTTGTTTCCAGGTTTTGAGTGTTAATAAAGCTGCTACAAACAACATACAGGTCTCTGTGTAGACATATGCTTAATTTCTTTTGCATAAATATCTAGGAATGGAATTGCTGGGGAATATGAGGCATGTATGTTTACTTTTATGAGAAACTGCCCTACTGTTCTCTAAAGTGACTACCTTTTTTCAATTCCTACCAACTTTCCCATCCTTGCAAGCACTCAGTATTTTTAGATTTTGATGTTAGCGTTATTAGAGGTATTTAGTGCTGTGTCATTATGGTTTTAACTTCAATTAAAAGACAAGTATTTGCTTATTGGCTTTGCTGGGTCTTGTGCTCCTCTCTACATGCAGCAAGTGGGCGCTGCTCATTGCGGTGCCTTCTCTCTTGTGGAGCGTGGGTTCTAGAGCACAGACTCAATGGTTGTGGCGCATGGGCTTGACCCACCAGGCACCTCTGTCCATGGGGATTCTCCAGGCAAGGATACTGGAGTGGTTTGCCATGCCCTCCTCCAGGGGATCTTCCCAACCCAGGGATCAAATCCAGGTCTCCTCCATTACAGGTGAATTCTTTACTACTGTCTGAGCCACCAGGGAAGCTGAAAAATACTTGAGTGGGTAGCGTATCTCTTCTCCAGGGAAACTTCCTGACCCAGGGATCGAACCAGGGTCTTCTGCACTGCAGGAGGATTCTTTACCAGCTGAGCTACCAGGGTTGCAACTAAGGGCTGGGGCAGCTAAAAGAAAAAAAAAAAAACTAGAATATAAAAGATTGGCTTTCAAAATGTTTTGAAATTACATGATTAATGACTTAATTATTTTTTCACTGGCATTCCCACATTGCGTCAGATGGTAAATAAAACACCTGCAATGTAGGAGACCCAGGTTTGGTCTCTTGGTCGGGGAAGATCCCCTGAAGAGGGGAACGGCCACCCACTCCAGTATTCTTGCCTAGAGAATTCCATGGACAGAGGAGCCTGGCCAGTTACAGTCCATGGGGTTGCAAACAGTTGGACACAACTGAGAAGCAAATAAACAATTGTCATAACACTATGTAAGTTTGTGTACAGCAAGATGATTTGACTTACATACATTATGAAATGATTATCAATAAGTGTTTGTCCATCCTCTCATACAGATAAGAAATTACAGGAATAGAAAGAAAAAGTTTGTGATGTGACCTCTTTGTATTTACTGTCTTAACAGCTTTCATATATAACATAGAGCAGTGTTAATAACATTTATCATGTACATTACATCCCTCATAGCACTTTTAGAAGCAATTGAAATACCTTTGTATTTTGGTAGGCTCCTTCTCTTAAGAGTGTTTTGTTTTGTTTTTTTTTTGCCTTGCTTTGTGGCATGTACAATCTTAGTTCCTTGACCAGGGATGAAACCCCTGCCCTTGGCAGTGGAAGCGTGAAGTCATAACCACTGGACTACCAGGGAATTCCCTTTAGAAGTCTTCAGTATCACAGGTTTGTTCAACAGTCTTTTTTAATCCCTGTAAGTACAAAGTAATGGTAGATGCTGCAAAGAATCTCTTGAGCATCTGCTGGAAGCATAACACTGCCAGGCTTCCGTTTAGTATTAACTTAAAGAATCTTCCAAACAGGAGAGGGTTATGCCTGTGCACATGCACACATTACTGGGACTAAACATGTTAATAAAAAGAGCCAAAGATGACGCGTGTAGCACTTAGAAGAAGAAATGATTAGTCCTGCCTGAGGGACCTAGCTAAGAAAGCCAGGTAGGGTTGGACTAGGATCTTGAGTATGTTTTCAAAAAGCCCATGAGGGAGAATTGATGGTTTTAAAGAGATGGTCATTCCCTAAATATTTTCTCTTTTATTAATAGTTCTGACTTGGAATACTCACTTCATCTTCTGCATGCCAGATTTCTATTCCTGTTCCAGTTCAAGTGGTACATCCTTTGTGGTAGGGCTATAGCATTTATCACATTAGATAATTGCATTTAGGAATTCTATCTCCCGCTGGACTTGAAATTTCTTTGGAGCAGCAGATCAAGTTTGTCATATTCACCTCCCTTTTTCCTTGCATAGTTTCTGGCCCTTAGGTAGTATGTATTTAATAAAGATTGAATGAATTTGTATTGTCTCAACCTATTTATCCAGCTGGTGTTGAATGAAGTAAGACAGTAGCCTAGAGTATGAAAATTGCAAGTTCTGGGAAAGATGCTAAGTGGTATGATATTCTCGCTTATTCGGTCAGTCGTGTCTGACTCTTTGCAACCCCATGGACTGTAGCTCACCGGGCTCCTTTGTCCCTAGGTTTCTCCAGTCAAGAATACTCGAGTGGGTTGCCATTTTCTCCAGGGGATGCTCCCAACCAAGGGATTGAACCCAAGTCTCTTGCATTGCAGGTGGATTCTTTACCATCTGAGCCACCAAGAGCATAGAATTTGTTTAGAGAAGTGAGAAGTGTAGTAGAAGGTTCATTTGAAATGTTGGTTAGGGCTGTGTATGTCAGCCTGGATTCCTGTGGAAGGCATAATACTTCAAACTGAATGCAGGTGTTTGAATTTTATGTGTACAATGAATGCTACACATGATACAAAAGTTTGGAAGACTCTTTTTTCTTTAATGAGGGCGTTACAGTTAGAAAAGTTATTTATTTTTGGTCGTGGTGGATCTTTGTTGCTGTGTGTGGGCTTTCTCTGTTGGAGTGAGCAGGTGCTGCCCTTCCTTGTGCTCAGGCTTCTAACTGAGGTGGCTTCTCATTGCTGAGCACCTGCTCTAGGCGCAGGGGCTCAGCAGTTGTCGTGCATGGGCCTAGTTGCTCCACGGTGTGTGGAATCCTCAGAACAGGGATCTCACCCCTGTCCCCTGCATTGGCAGGTGAATTCCCATCCACTGTACCAGTTTGGAAGGGGTGTCCCAGTTTGGAAGGCTTTTGAGAAAGAACTGAAAGAGTCTGAATTTAGTGAGAAACAGAAAGGATGGGACAAATTCCAAGAGATTTTTGAGTTGTCAAGATTTTAGTTTCAAGCTTTTTAAAGAGGGCAAGTCACTTAGGACTTTCAAGCAAGAAAGGTGGTGGCATCATTAACAGAAACAAGGAAACTGCTTTATCTGTATAAGGGAGAGTGTATGTATGTATTGGTTTACTTACGAGATCATGTGTGCGTATTTAGCAAGGGGTTAAGATGTTAAATTTGAATTCTAGCAGAGACTACATACACATTTAGGTAAATCTGGGAGCTGAAGCTGTTTGATGATCAGAAATTGCCATATTAGAAGACAGACCTTGAGAACTTTGCATTTTGATGAGAAGGAAAGTTGCCTCACGGTAAAACTCTAGAAGAGTTAGGAGGAGGTGAGCATCAGTGGTGATGCAGACTGGTAGAAGACTGAGGTCACTGGATTTTTGAGAATCATGACATTCTAGAGAATTATGTTTAACGGAGAGCTTGGATTATAATATTTAAGAGGGGAGTAGATAAGGGGAAGACTAAGAGAGATGCATGGTTAGTAATTTAGGTCAGAATATGATTAATAGAATGCAGAGTGCATGATAGCTCCTTGAAAGAAAAGTTATGACCAACCTAGACAGCATATTAAAAAGCAGAGACATATTAAAAGCAGAGACTTGGCCAATAAAGGTCCATCTAGTCAAAGCTATGGTTTTTCCAGTAGCCATATATGGACATGAGAGTTGGACTCCAAAGAAAGCTGAGTGCTGAGGAATTGATGCTTTTGAACTGTGGTGTTGGAGAAGACTCTTGGAGAGTCCCTTGGACTGCAAGGAGATCCAACCAGTCCATCCTAAAGGATATCAGTCCTGAATATTCATTGGAAGGGCTCGTGCTGAAGCTGAAACTCCAATACTTTGGCCACCTGATGTGAAGAACTGACTCATTGGGAAAGATCCTGATGCTGGGAAAGATTGAAGGTGGGAGGAAGGAGAAGGGGATGACAGAGGATGAGATGGTTGGATGGTATCACCGACTCAATGGACATAAGTTTGAGTAGGCTCCGGGAGTTGGTGATGGACGGGGAGGCCTGGTGTGCTGCAGTCTATGGGGTCACAAAGAGTCAGACACAACTGAGTGACTGCACTGAACTGAGTGCATGATAAAGTACTTTGAGAATGCAGGGGAAAGACAGGAACGAATAAAAAGATGTCTGAAGATACACAGGAGTTACAGGCAGAGTTAGTGAATGACCTCTGAGGTAGTTGAGGTTCTGTTAAATAGTATGGAAAGCCAGATGTAATCAGGTTGGTATCTTGATGAATAAATAGGGTGATACTGCTTTTAACTGACAGGAAAAGAGTACCTTTTACACTGTACATTACAGTGTGACAACAGTCTCCACATGTTCATGTGTTTTGGGAGAAAGTAGGACTTTATAGGAGAATTTGACATTTTGAAAAAAGGTGTTAGATGATAATTGCTCTTTGAAGCTGATTTGAGGCTAACAACCTTCTGAAGATTCTTTTTGTACATAAGTATTCTTAAATCTTGGCTATCTTTGTTGAACTATATAGTCTTGTAGGCTTGACTAAAGATCACTTCTTAATTTGTGAGTTGAGAAATCGCCGTCTCAACAGGCTGAGACTTTCGTGGCCTTCGGGAAACCCTTTCCTTACTTTCATGTTCAGCGTTTTATTTTATAAACAAACGTAAGTGGAAGGACCCAAATTCCGTAAATCTCTTGCCTGTGACTTGGGTTCTTTCCTGTGAATGCATTTCCCCACTCCCACTCCAGGGGAGAAAGCTGAAAGAGGGCAGTTGTTTGTGTAAGTGTGTTAGTCACTCAGTCGTGCTCAACTCTTTGTGACCCCATGGACTGCAGCCCACCAGGCTCCTGTATCCATGAGATTTTCCGGACAAGAATACTGGAGTGGGCTGCCATTTCCTTCTCCAGGGCATCTTGCCGAACCAGGGATTGAACCTGGGTCTCCTGCGCTGCAGGCAGATTCTTACTGACTGAGCTACAAAGGAAGCCCTTGTAGCTTCCCTTGTTGTTTGTGTAGAATACATGAATTAATCTGTTGTTAAAAGTAGAGTGAGGTTGCTTTCCATACCCCTCCCCCCATACTTTTTACTTTCTGGTTAATGTAGTTGATTTCCCATCAGTCAATTATATTTTAGCCCTCTAAATTGAGTGCATTTAAGTCAGTGTATTTAATTGGAACACCGTCCTCTATGTAACATCTTCATTTCATCTACTCCCTGTGGGAGTCTCCCTGTAACTTTTAGAAACTGGACTCTGCACAGCTTCTTAGGTATAGCTGTTTGTTTAGGCTTTCACCAGGTTAGCACTGCTTTATCTCATTCCCCATTCAAAATTCACTTTTCAGGTTATCTCTTTTTGAATAAATGTAATTTATTGGGTAATCAAGTAAAAAGTTGCCCCCACTGCCAGTTTCCTTGCCTGTCTCTCTGATATAAATTGATGATCCCCGGCTTCATGGCCATCAACTTCAGTGACTGTAAAGGTAGTGGGCAATGTGAAACCTCTCTTGAACTTTGTTACAAAAACTCCAGTGTATTTTGACCTTTCTTTGATATTGATTTGTGTGATACTTTTTTTTTTTTTCACTTTTTCGTTGTACATAGGTGACAGAAATTCCAGGTGAATTGTGTACTTTATAAATGTGTTGGGAAATGGGGATAAGTAACAAAGTCTCACTGAAGAAAATCTGGAAGTAGAGAAGAAAAAAAGGGAAAAATGAGAATCCCCAAACTCAGAAACAATACCTAATAGTGTTTTTTGTCATTGACCTTTGAACAAAACTGTTTTGTACATAATATTTTATTCAGAGGGTAAGTTAGTATCTTGCCACAGCTTAACATCAGTTGTTAACAGTAGTTTTAAATGTGCATAATTTCCACGTTTTTGTTGTTTTATAAAATTTTACTATATGTCTCCTGTTCCTCAATCTCGCCTATCATTCTTAATAAAAACACTGCGTTTTTTTCTTCATTATTTTTTAAGGCTGTTTACTTGCCTGTGTCTTCGTTGTGTCACAGAGGTGCTTTCCTTGAGGTGCTTGGGCTTTCTGGTTGGGGTGCATGGGCTCAGTGGTTGCAATGCCTGGGCTTAGTTGCTCTGTGACAGGTGAGATCTTAATTCTCCAACCAGGGATCAGCCCCAGCCCCCTGTATTGCAAGGTGGATTCTCAAACTTTGGGCGATCAGGGGAGTCCCTGCTTCATTTCTTTAAACATAGTAAATAAGTCTCTTCATGCATCAGGATCTGTTAATCCTTATTGTTGGAGGATTTTAGGTTTGGGGGAAACTAATGGCACCTGAAATGACTGTGTCTAATTTTGTTTTGTGCATTAACTTTTTTTTTTAAATGAGTTGATTTAATTGTAGGTGGCACAAAATTTAAGGTAGAGCAAAGATTGAAGAACAGATTGCCTGGATTCTAGGCTGGGTTTACTTTGGCCTCACTAGGATAGAAATGACTAAGGGAGAACTGAAGGGATAAGCCACTGTGAACATTTCATTTCTTGAATGTGCCATGGGCTCCAAGACAGCACTTTATTCTAGCTTATTTGTTGTTGTTTAGTTGCGAAGTCATGTCCAACTCTCTTGTGACCCCATGGACTGTAACCCGCCAGGCCCCTCTGTTCATGGGGTTTGGATTTCCCAGACAAGAATATTGGAGTGGGTTGCCATTTCCTTCTCCAGTGGATCTTCCTGGCCCAGGGATTGAACTCACTACTCCTGCATTGGCACATGGATTTTTTACCACTGAGCCACCAGGGAAGCCTTTTCTTCTAGCTATAGGTGGCAAAAAAATTTTATGGAAGAGAATGCAAGTGTTTAAACAGCAGTGGAAGTAATGATTACCATCATCTGAGGCATAAGGAACAGCTTTTTGCCAGATTTCCAAATTCTGCCTGTGGCCCGGGGCGCCTTCCGCATGGCCTTCGCTTTCAGCTCCTGCAGCTTCTCTGCACCTCTTTTTGTTACTGCTTCAGAGCTTCACCTTCTCATCTCCTTTGCCTGTTTCTTTGGCTGCTTCAAGGACTTCTTGCCACTGCCCCTCCCCCCAGACCCTGGCACTGGAAGCAGTTAGGCATTATATAAAAATATGTTTTTTTAATATCGACTGAGTTTCAAGACAATCGCAAAAGGAGAAACAGGGAACCTAATACAGCATTATGTAAAAATTGAGTTGGGAGTCACCAGGATTAATTTAATAGAGTTTTGTCTGTAGGCTCCTTTATGGCTGGTATCTGATTATTAAAAAGCATCACAGTTTTAGTGATAATGGTGGGCTATCTTTGTGAAATTTTTAAAAGGGGACCTACTTTGAGGGAATTCCCTGGCAGTCCAGTGGTTAGGGGCTTCCCTAGTGGCTCAGAGGTTAAAGCGTCTGCCTGCAATGCGGGAGACCTGGGTTTGATCCCTGGGTCTGGAAGATCCCCTGGAGAAGGAACTGGCAACCCACCCCAGTATTCTTGCCTGGAGAATCCCATGGACGCAGAAGCCTGGTGGGCTACAGTCCACGGGGTCGCAAAGAGTCGGACGCGACTTCACTTGCACTTTTCCAGTGGTTAGGACTTCTTGCTTTCACTGCTGAGGGCATGAGTTCTGATCCTTGACAGGGAGCTAAGATCCAGCAAGTTTAGTGCAGCAAAAAAACCCACATTGAAGTTTATTTGTTAACAGGAATTTAAACTGCATCTTGATTTGCTCAGTAGTTTCACACACACAAACGTGTATATACGTGTATTTAAACTAGTGATACTCATATTTTCTCTTTTTTCCTCCCATTTCTCTTAATTCCTAGTGTTATGACTTTTACTGTATGGAGGGTTATAGACATAAATTATTTACTTTAAATGATGAAAGGTTATGTTTCTATTTTTATTTTTACTGGTTTATCTTTGAGAGTTGGGGCTGAGAGGTACGTTTAGGTCGCACCTAACCCATTCTGTTCCCTGTTTGCTTGTCTGTATTCCATGATAGATTATAAACTCCGAGGGCTAGAGTCCTGTTCACTGAGGTATCCCACTTTATATGAACAGTGTCTGACATGTAGTTAGATAATTAATAGCAAGAAAGGTTGAAAAGACATACACTAAATGTGAAACACCATTATCTGAGTAGAGTATTGCTGATTTTTAATGGTAATTATTATGATTTTGAAACAGTGAAATTAATCCCTAGAAGGCAAGAGTATTATATAAAGAAGACAAAAGCTGTTACTGTCTATAAGCGTAATCTCCCAAGTCCTGAGTTGTGCCCTCTGCCTAGTTTTCAAAATAAACCATTATAATCTAAGATTGTAGGAGATAATGTTCCCCAAAGGAAAAATATACTGTGAGTAAAAAGACTTTATTATGGTGTCACCTAGTCTGAGACAGCACTGGACTTGCCTCTTCGCCTTGTATTGAGACATAGGGAGATCAAGAAAGAGAGACAGAGAGACGAAGAGGAAATGGCAAATGTTGGAGGTTGTAAGTGGTTATTGGGAATTTATTATTTTACTGTTACTTTTTAATACGTGATTTTATTTTCATTTGAATGGCTAAGAAAATTTGCTTCATAGTATTTAACAAAGATGACTTTTAAGAGTTATTATTCTTATGTTTGCTTCCCTAGTATTTGACATTGTGCAGCAAAGAAATGGTTATGGAGAAGCCCAGTCCGCTGCTTGTAGGGCGGGAGTTTGTGAGGCAATATTATACTTTGCTGAATAAAGCTCCAGAATATTTACACAGGTAAATTTTAATTGGATTATTTACTATTTTTATTTACTTTTATTTTCTTGAATATGACTGCATATAAATTTTGTCTTTCCTGTCTCCTCGCGTCCTGACAAGTATCTTTACAAAGCTCATCCAATAGTTTAACAATCTGATGGCATAAAACCCATCTTTTTCAAGTTTCCTCCTTGAATGAAATCCACAGTAAGAAAAACACTCCTTATCAGATCCCATTATATAACACATTCACATCTGTACACACACACACACACAATTACATGGTCTGGTATTTTATGTTTCTTTTTTTTTTTTTTTTAACCACAGACTTGACCAACTAATGGGTTCTAGTCTTGATTGAAATCACAGGTTAAGTTTCGTTTGGTTTTTGTGTGGTTTTTAAAAGTTCTCTGTAGCAGCGTTAGGAAATGAATCAGTTAATTGATTTCATTTGTGAAAATTCCTTCAGATTGATTCACAAGAAAATATTCCTTTGTGAGACGGCAAGAGTAGCCTTGTTTACTATTTTGGCAAGACACGTATATGAGCTTATTTTTTTTCCGGAGACTGAAATGAAATTGATTTATATTATGGGTAGTATTTATAGTTTTTGTTCTACCTAGTGTATTTTTTAGTAGGTCGAAGATACGTGAGACCTTTGTAAGGATTAGGCTTTGCCGGCGTTTTTGCTGTAGAACACACTAGCCAGATGAGTTAGGATAAGTGTGTCATTGCTGCTTCGCCTGGGAAAGACTGTTAAAGGACTTTTCTCTTTAGATACAGGTTCTCTTTATAAATGTGCTGGGCATTCTAAATTTCTGTTTTGCATTGTGCCCTGCCATTGTTAAACATGTGTGTAATAGTCCCTATATTATTCCAGGAGACATTTTAAGATAACTAACACTGCCCCCCCAAAAAAGAATCCGTACCTGTACATTTTTCTGATTATAAAAATAAAAACATGCCTGTTGATAGTATATGGAAGTTTGAGGGAGAATGGAATTATTAAGGCTTTTCATTATCTGAAATTTTGTCTCACAGTGTAGGTATTAGCATTTTTAACTTTTTCTTTTTATAACAAGGAAGGGCAAGACTCTCTACCATAATTTCAGGTAACAGCACAGACTTCTGTTTTATACTTAGCTTGTATAGCAGATTTCCTTACTCATAAAAAATTTAAGTTTGTTTTAAATTTTTCAGTTACTATCACTGTAGCGCATATCCTTACACGTGCAGTTTTGGGCATCTTTCTAGTTGTTTTCTTAGGATACCTTCCTAGAAAATAGAATTGTTAAGTCAAAGGTATGATTTTCTCTAAAGCTTTTCCTATGCACACTTAACAGCCAAATTGTCCAAATGAAAACTGTATACATGCTTGCCGGTAGTACATGAGAGAGAACAGTGTAAGACATTAAAAAAAAAATACGGGTAGTGGTTAAAAGCCTGGGTCTGGAGCAAGCTGCTCTGACTTGGTAGGTGTGTAACATTTGAGTTAATTTAACCTTTTCTGAACTTCAGTTTGTTCATTGAGATAACAGCACTTATGTTAGTCCTGAGGTTGTTAGGAGACTAGAATGAATCACTACATGTGTAGTGCACTGAGAAAGTTGTTTGTCATAGAGGAAGTCTTCCATGTTTTACTGCAATAGGAGCAGTTTTGCATATTTGATAACTTTAATTTAGGAAGATCTCCTAGTTGCTTTATGTAATACCAGAGAAGCACTAATTTATCATGTACTTAAGAGCAGTATAAAAATATTGAGAAATTAGATGCTAAAATAATATATATATATATATATTTTTAAACTTGACCTCTGAATTATTTCAATTAAGTCTAAACTTTTAACCTTAGCCTTTGGAATTAGTAGTCATTTGGAACTCTTAGTAGAATGAGTGTTAAATAGTATCTGATTCCAAACAGATCTAAATAACGTAAGTTTTTACATTTGACAAAAATGGGTAAATAAACAGCAGCGTCGGTATTTAGAATATATTTTGAATGTCTCATTTTCCCACTTAACAGCATATAGATACAGTAAGATGAGAATAGCTAAAGACAGTATAACTAATAGCCGGGCACACTAAAAATTCTATGTCATTGCTCATTTAATCCTGACAGTACCTCTGTGGAGAAGTTAACTCTTGTTCCATGTTACCAAGGAAAGTGAACTTGAAGACTGTAAGTCTCAAGGTTACACAGCTAATCAGTGACAGAGCCAGACCTGGAAACTAACTCTGCTTAATACCAGGACTCCACTCCCTCTTAGACTTTCTTTCTATTCATAACTGAATGTTAATCATTATCAATGCTTTCATAGGTTTTATGGCAGGAATTCTTCGTATGTTCATGGTGGAGTAGATGCTAGTGGAAAGCCCCAGGAGGCTGTCTATGGCCAAAATGTAAGTGTCAATTTCATATACATTTAAGATTATTTTAACTGATTTAAACTTACTTGAACTTGTTTAAGTTAAGATTATTTTAAGTTAAGTTAGAGATTTGGAAAATAGCCTTCTTGTGCCCATGGATTTCTTCTTGAGTGTGATCAGTTAGCTATGCTAAAATTTATGTTACAATACTTGTCAAATGTGCTTTGAGTTCTTACAAACATTGATTTTTGTAGGAAGCACAGTGTTAACACTGGCATGGATACAAAAGAGAAAATAGGACATTTTTATATCACTGGTGTATTTTATACCTGAAACAGTTGAGACAGTGTATAATATTTACAGAAATGTGGGCTAAACCTTATGTTACAGGAATGAATAGAAGTATATTTCTTATGACTTTGTAGAGGATGTGGGATTTCAGCTAGTCTCTGAATTATAGGATTGGCTTTACCAAACAAGAGGAAATTGAAAGAAGAAATGCAGACAAGCAGTGAAGTAAAACCACGTGTGAGGTCATGCAGTAGTCAACATGGTTTATGGAACATGGGTCTGTCAGTAATGCATAGCATGGTGGAATGGATTCAAATGAGGCAGAGAGATTAAGTAGTTAGTATTCTAGAGTTGTGAGGAAATTGGTGGAAGTCTGTAGTATTGAATAGGTAACTTAGTGTTAAAAAGGTAATGCAATATCATGAGTTTGTATTTCCTCCCCACCTCCTAATAAAGGATATACACCACAAAGTATTATCTCTGAACTTCAGCGAATGTCATACTAAAATTCGTCATGTGGATGCTCATGCAACCTTGAGTGATGGAGTAGTGGTCCAGGTCATGGGTTTGCTGTCTAACAGTGGACAACCAGAGAGGAAGTTTATGCAAACCTTTGTTCTGGCTCCTGAAGTAAGTTTTTGTTTCAATTAATTTTCATTTATGTGACTTCATTTTGCTGTTAACTGGTTGCTTGAAGTGCCTGGTCTCCTCTCACAGGCACAGGTGTGCATGTCGCTGTTGTTGAGGAGCCTGTTGGACCCGTTCGTTTATTTGAATTTTCTGTGCTTTGACTGTTGAGCAGAAGAAATGAGATCCTGATACAAATGTGCAAATAGATGATTAAGATTACAGAAATAATATTAAAAGTGTGTTATTTACTAGTTTGAAAGTAGTCATTTCTTGAGTTTAAGTATTCTGTGATTTTCTTTATATTAACATTATAGCATGTTCAGCTTTGGAAAGTTATATTCAGTTTACATTATTTCTGTATTAAAATAAAAACTTTATTCTCTTTATGTCATACCACATTTATGGGTATTTATGGAGTATTTGGATTTTTTTTATAGGGATCTGTTCCAAATAAGTTTTATGTTCACAATGATATGTTTCGTTATGAAGATGAAGTATTTGGTGATTCTGAACCAGAACTTGATGAAGGTGAGATATCTTGAGATTTCAAGATACAAGGGTTTTGTTGGTATCAGTATTCTTTAATGACATGGAAAGTGTGAAACTTACAGAAATTTGACTCTCTAACTGAGTCAAAGCCCCTTTTCTCCTTTTTGTTCTTTTTTTTTTGTTTAAAAAACAGATGTTCTTTATATGAAATTTTATAAAAATCATACACAGAAGTGAAAAAAAAAAAAACTCCCTCAATCTCATTCTATATAGATAACCAAGAATTTGGTGCCTACTACAAAATTTTGTTGTATTCTATACCGACTGATACTTTCCTAAACGTGGAAGTAGCTGACTCAAAGCTAGGCCTTTTTTTCATCTGGTGTGTCTTTGTTGGCTCTTGATATTTTTTTGTCTATACCAGAATTATTTAATCTTCTGTTGATATACATCAGCTTGTTTCTGATTCTCTGTCATTATTGCTTCATTGAATTAATATGACAAAGGAAACTGAGTTATGACTTTAATAGCATTTTTTCCTACCCTTTCCTTTTCTTACTAATAGATCTTTTTAAAAAATAGCATAATTCCAAACTTCATCTTGCTTGCTCTTTTTTAAGAGAACAAGGAGTATTAAGTGCCTTTGTACTTTCAAGAAATAACGCTATTTTTAAACTATTTATGATTTCTTTGAACATTAAAAATACATATATGAAACTGTGTATTAAGCCTCTTAAAAAGAGATGTGGTGTATTCTGTGTTGTCAGAATCAGAAGATGAAGTAGAGGAAGAACAAGAGGAAAGACAACCGTCTCCAGAACCTGTGCAGGAGAGTGCTAACAGTGGTTACTATGAAGCTCACCCTGTGACGTAAGAAGAGTGCTTGCAAGGCCACATTTGGCCTAAACTATCCATATCATGTAGTTGCAAGTGGTTTTTGTTCCTAGAATTGTTGCTGAAAGTAAATTCTTGATAAAGCTATGTAGCCAGTGCCTGAGTATTTACCATGTATATGCAAGAAATTTGGAAAGCATTCTTACATTTAATTCAAAAATTGAAAATGGTTTGGCCTAAAACCCATCACTTACTGATAATGTATACTGTTTGAGACAATACAGATTTAAGCATTTTATTTTTTAACTAATGAGTTTTCCTTATAGTTAGTGATAAAGTAAACATGTTTAGTAATCCAGTTTTTACATTTAGGTTAGAGAAAGGCTGCTTGAGAGTATTGTTCCTTCTGCCTTCTGGTTCTTAGTGAACTTTGCTTCAAAACGGTGTATATTATTCGTTCTGCCCATTAATTAGAGAAATGCTGAATTTTCTCCTATTTGAGTTGATCATTTCACTCCTACTAAAAAGTGAACAAAATATTTTATTGTAGTAATGGCATAGAGGAGCCGTTAGAAGAATCCTCGCATGAACCTGAACCTGAGCCAGAATCTGAAACAAAGACTGAAGAGCTGAAACCGCCAGTGGAGGAGAAGAACTTGGAAGAGTTAGAGGAGAAGTCTGCTTCTCCTCCGCCTGCTGAACCTGTTTCTCTGCCACAGGAACCACCAAAGGTTAGATCCGAGGAGCTCTTTAGGCCCGTAACATCACACTTCCATACGGTGCCATTAATGAAGCATGACCTTTGTTCTGCTATGTTAATTGTTGAATAGTAAATTATGCTTTTTTTATGTGTATGAAAGAAGCTGTGGGGTTTTTTTTTGTAATTCTGAGGATATCGTATTTCACCCCCTAAAAAACACCCCTCAGAATAAAATTTAAGATTTGATTTTTATCTGTGTGCAGTGTTTAGTACCATACATGAAATTATTCAAGTCCATGTAATAAAGCCGAGAGTTGCTCTTCCATTCTGTATTAAATCCTCTACACACGGATGCAAACAGGAGTCATGCAGTTTCCCAACTGAAAACAAATTGGCCTATTGTTAAAACAAGTGATACGTGTGCTATTTCTGGTTTAAATGGGAACAGTTTCCTTACTACACCAAACTGTCTTGGAAAGATGAGTGATACCCATAGTGTTTCGTTTAAACCTACCTAAAACATTTTTTATTTTTCTGTAAAGTAGGTATATTTGGGTAGTGAGAGGAGATTGCTTGTTCTATTTGTGAATGTCTGTTAAAGTTTCCAGCTAGTACTCTCTTCTTTCCTGTCCTTCCTGTCTCCCCTTAGCGCCATCACATACCTTATCTTCCCCCCAAAAGGGGAAAGAAATTGATTCTATTAGGTTCTTATTTTTCTAGCATGTGTAGTTGTTAGTGGTTTTGCTTACCACTTGCTCATCTACTTAGAGCATATAGGAACTTGCTTGTGGATTTATTTAGTAGTTCAGACAAAACAGTCATAATCTTGCATAATGAAATTTTGAAACCTGGCACATAGACTGGCATGTGTGTGTGTGCCTTTCTTTTTAGGAGTCCTCCAATATAGAGCAATAGTTCAGAAATGAAAAGAAAATATATATTTGGAAGTTTCCCTATAGGAATGTTGGTGGTTTTCCATGATTAGTAGTCTAGGTTTGTTGCATTTCCTGCAGGCTTTCTCCTGGGCTTCAGTGACCAGTAAAAACCTGCCTCCTAGTGGCACTGTTTCTTCCTCTGGAATTCCACCCCATGTTAAAGCACCAGTCTCACAGGTAACCGATCTGTGAACACATTGGATTGTATCCTTGTTACATTGCCAATTGCTTATCTTTTTCATACTTTTTAAAATGAGTCAATCAGAAATTATGAATTAAATATACAGAAAAATTGTATTAAATGTCAGTTGCACCCACTTTAAATGCCAGATCTCCATTCATCATCTACATAGGTGGTATTTGGGGGTATGGGTGTGTGAAATACAGATTTAGTTAGTTTTAACAATATATATTGTCATTTAAAAGCCTTCTTAAAATAACCAAAAAACTCCTTTTTATAAGTTTAAAATTTCATTTAGCAAAAATATTTTAGGGAAGAAATTTGAAAGCCACAAAGTAGTATGGCATTATAAAGAATCATTGTTTTTTTTTTTTTTTTAAACAGAAAACTAAAAACAAAAATGCACTGCCTAAGCTCTCAGTCTGTAAGTGGTTCATACTGTTTAATTGAAGCCTGTACCAACTTATGACTGTAGTGTTCACCTTAACTGATCATTCTAGTATTCTGCCTTTTGTCTGTTTGTCATCTTACCCACCTCAGAGCTTTCAAAAACATTGAAAAATAAAGACACTGGCTACCTAATGTGTTCATTAGACATACTTTAGAGTTAACCAAATTCTAAAGTAAATAGGCACAGTTAAAGGGTGTCCAGTACTTCTCCTACATTTTGAGTCAAGCTTCATTCCAGTATAAAATTTACATGTAAAATGGTTAGTGCACATAAAATTGTGTTTATACACCTCTTTTTGTGTTCTGAACATTGAAACTGTGAGATTTCAAAAGTAGCTAGGAATTACTAGGCAGTCTACCTGGTGTTGGTACACATAATTAGCTATGTAATAGAATACATGGCCTTGTGGTAGCTTTTCTTTTCTTTTTTTTTTCCAGCTAGATATTCAGGTAATACTGAGTAATTACTTCAGATCACAAACTAGAAGTCTGTCTTAATGAAGAAAATTAATTTGCCAAGTACTGATTGTACTTTGCTACCCATTTGAAGATTCAATAAGTGATTTTCTGAATTTTCTTTTGGAATTCTTAGTTTCTTACCAGATTTGTGTTTGGAACCTTTTGGATTATTACTTGAATTTCAGAGAGTTGGCTACATTTATTTTAAACTTACTGCTAGTTAAAAGTTAGAGTAACTAATGCCTATTACGCCTTTAGTATGGCACCACACATTGTGCAAAGCACTTATTTATTCTTACCTAGTCCCTGTAGGAACTAATTATTCCTGTTTCACAGACAAGTAAATTGAGACCTGGAGTACTTCACCGAAGGTCAGACAGCTATATAAATAAAATAGTAGGGCTTCGAATTCATGCAGTTGGATACCCATGCAAACCTGTAGGTTTCTTCAGCCGTTGGAGGGTAATGTATCTCTGTTTACATCAAAGAAGAAGAGTGTTTACATCAAAGAAGAGGAGTGCTATATCTAAGTCATGTCTATATGTTACATTATATTAGATCCTAGCCTCTTGTCTAGAGAAATAAAATTTTAAGTTGAAAAAAAAAAAAGGGTAAGAGACTGGATTGTGTTTTAATAACCTATCTCCTTATTAAGACAAAATTTGAAACATTTATAATTTAAACTTTAAAATACTTTCTGATCTCCTGAAGCTGTATAGAATGGATTCATAATTGTTTTCCTCTTGATTTAATAAACGTTCAGTTTTGTCACTTTGGTATAATATCCATTTCCTTAACACTTTGAGCATAGATTATTAATAAAAGGCTTCCCAGGTGGCGCTAGTAGTAAAGAACCCGCCTGCCAATGCAGGAGACATAAGAGATGTGGGTTCGATCCCTGGGTCAGGAAGATCCTTTGGAGGAGGAAATGGCAACCAACTCCAGTATTCTTGCATGGAGAATGCCATGGACAGAGGAGCCTGGTGGGTCCCAGTCCATGGGGTTGCAAAAAGTCGGATATAACTGAAGCGACTTAGCACACATTAGTAGAAAGAGAATTAAATCTAATTCCAAAGTATTGGTAGGCATTAATTTAGAAGTAGTTAATTTATTTTCGTGGCAGATTTGTTGGAAGTGGATTAGTTCATTTAAGTAGCTTTGTTTGGTTGAAGTACACATTAGTTGTGATTTTACCTGCTGTTACTGAGTTGATTGATGGTTTCATTTTTTTTTCATATTATGTTTGCTTTCATTTGTGGAATTTGTCATGTGAGCACACTTTCTGGTTGTGTGGAATTAATTTTCAGGCCCTGAAGGTTGTACATGGTTGTCTTAGTTACTTTATCTCCTTGGAGCAAGAAGTTTTCATGAAATTAATCCTGAAGAATTGTAAGTGCAAAGCTGGCTTAATTGACATATATTGAAAGAAATATTGATAAAATTTTTTTGTCTCATATTTTTCTTGTACTGGCATCATCAAGTATCTAAAAAATTGCTAAATTCTCGTATGGGTTATTTGTGAGATGTTGAAACTTATTTAAACTTGTGTTTTTAATATTAAATCCTTAAAGGATAGTAACTTTTTTGTTTTGCTACTTGTTTATTTTTGTTTCATTAATCTTTTGAAAAGAATCTGAATCAGTCAGCTAGAATCCTTTTTCTTGGATTGAATAAATTGAGGTTTTTCTAGATATTTAAATTAAAAAGTGTGATTTGCTATTTTTGTTCCTTAAGTACTAGCTTCATCAAACTTTAGAAAATACCTGTTCTTTAATAAGGTTTTATATTCATACTGTTCGAGTTGTGCTTTTAGGCCCTGCCCTCCTCAGTTGAAATTTCTAAATAGCTGCCTTTTCCAGGCATCACATTTTCCGTCAAATTGTTATGTAGTCTTAAATTCTAAATACAGATAGCAGTGGTCTCGGGGCTGTGGTGTTGGTTCCCTGGTCAGGCTAGAACATTCTCCTACATGTTTTGAATTAGAGAACCAAATATAATTTAATTTTAAATGAACCATTAGTTACTGAACATCTGTGTCTAATAGCACTGTACTTGGTACTTTTTCTGGTGTAGAAATAAGATATGGTCCTTGTAGGAATAAATACACATAAATAATTGAAATACCTGAAAGAGTTAGACATTGAAAATTTTTTTTTAGCTAGCAAAACTCTAGAACATGGGAAACAACATTTTGAGAGAAGTAGGAAATCTAGAAGAAAAATAACTGAATGAGACAGGCAAATTTATTAAAGACTGATAGGATAGAAGATAATATACCTTCTGGTTACAGCGGGTGAAACTATAAATTGTTTTTGAAAGAAACAGCTCTTTGTATCAAAATTTGTCCTTGCAAATTATAGTATCCTAGTTATATAAACTATGAAAGAGTTTGAGCCACTTTTGGGCTGAGGTACTCAGAGGTGGTCAACCATAAAGATAGCTAGTTTTTTGACTTGAGGACACATTCTCCATATTCCTGCTGAGTGTTTTCAGCATTCTTTGAAGGTGCATATGTTTTCTCTCTTCTTTGGATCATAAGTATTTGGGTAATAGACTACCTGAAGAAGTTGGAAATACTGAAAATGCCATGTATGAAGGAAAAGGTAATAGATGTAGCTGTCATTTTGTTTTTAATATAGTTATTTAATTACATGTGTTTTATTTAGTAGTTAGCAGAAACTTGGAGGGTAACTTAAAATGATCTTTTACTTCTCCTGCCACCCCCAAGAAACAGTTAAGAAACATTGTTGGCGTCAGTCCTTAAATAAATGCATATCTCTCTCATAAGGAAGAACAACAGGGAGCTAAAGGACTTCTTTGACTGTTTGAGATGCTATAAACACGTTTCCTATATTGTTTTTTGTGTACATCTTAACTTTAAGGTAGTATTTTTAGGTGCCAGAGTATACTAAATTTTATGTTTTGAATTACCAAAATATTGATTTAAAAAATTATTCATGATATCGCTGATCACTAAATTTGAAGGGCAGCAAACTAGATAATTAGAAGTATGTATCATATATTCTTGTCTTCCAAAGATAAAGACAGCTTTTTATTTTGTATATGTATTTACATGAAATGGCTCATCTTGCATTTTTTTACTTTTTTAGCAGTATCTTTTATACTGTCTCAATGTGGATGTAACTTTATTGAAAAAATATGGTTGTAAAAAACAGCTTATTATGAATTATAACCTAGAGTGAGAAAACAAAATTTACTCTACAGTCCTAGATTGGTACAGAATATCTTTATAAAAATTTATGTTTCACATATGTAGGACATACATTAAAAATGTTCTAGACTTAATATTACCATAATGCCTGCTGGTGACTTGGTGTTGTTGCTTTAGTTTGGTTGTTTTTCTCCTGTGGAATGTGTTTCTTTATAATGTATTTTTTTCCCTTGTATTTTAGCCGAGAGTGGAAGCTAAACCAGAAGTTCAATCTCAGCCACCTCGTGTGCGTGAGCAACGACCTCGAGAACGACCTGGTTTCCCTCCTAGAGGACCAAGACCAGGTGAGTCAGCCCCTCCTGTGATCTTCAGCAGTTAGCATGTGAAAAGTTAGAGAAAACTGAACTGAAAAAATTTTTAAAAATTATAGTGTATTTTATATGCAAATCCTTTTAGTACCAAGTTGTTTAAAGGCTGAGGTAACCTGATATATACACAGCCTGGGTAAAACAACTAACTTTGAGGGGGAAATTAGTTGACATGCCATAGAGACATATATTTTAAAAATAATAAGAGAATTTTGAGACACATTTTCTTTGGTTATTGTCACTGGTTCTAAGAATTCAAAACCGAGCTGCCAATAACCTATTCTCTTACTTAGCACTCTTATCTCTTCACAGATAAACAATAAGCACACCCTGATTCTTCTTATTTTGATTGTCTTAGGTATTAAGTAAGTTGCCATGATTTTTGACTTGTTTCCATTGTTAGCTAATATATGTAGAACCTCTATTTGAATTCTATAAATATGTTTAGATTGCTTTTGGGAGGAGGTGGGAGATAGTATATATCACATTTAGAAAATATACTTTTTTAATAAAATAAGTATGTTATTAAACCAGAAGTTATGGGAGCTGGGGTTTATCCCAGCCTTGTCACTGAGTTTGTGATCTTGGGTAAGACCCTTAAATGATGACATTCTCTTAAACCATTCAGTTACTACACAAATTTTTTCTGTGTGATGCCTTTCTTTATATGCCTCATTCTGTTCCTTGTGTTAGTGGGAGGATCATATAAGATTTTATATGTGTATATATGAGCACCCTAAGGTGTATAAAAGGTTACATAAATGACATACTATTGCTGTTAAATTGACTGATTTGGCTATAATTTTATACAAGATTAATTTGTGAACTTTAAAGTACTAAACAGATATTTAGTACAAACACATCTCACTATCTAAAATCAGTTTGGTGCCTGGGTGATTGCAAGAGTTTGGTTGAGGAGGAATACTTGCTCTGCTGATACTTGGCTTTCACATGATCAGACCAGTAGATCTAGAAGAAGGGACTTTGGCAATCTAGTCAGTACCCTCAGTTAACGCGTCAGTGTCATGTTATTTTCTAACTAACCTACTAATAATAGTTCCACAACTCAAAGGAGCTTATTACCTTATTAAACTAAAACAAGAATATCAGGTGTTGGGGTTTTTAACTTTCATTGCTTTGAACTAGTTGTTTATTATATGACATTGTAAACTTTAATATCTGCTCTGTTCCTCTTCTCAGGCAGAGGAGATATTGAACAGAATGAGTCTGACAACCGTAGAATAATTCGCTATCCAGATAGTCATCAACTCTTTGTTGGTAACTTGCCACATGATATTGATGAAAATGAGCTAAAAGAGTTCTTCATGAGTAAGTGGTTTACTTTGCTTTATGGTAAAATTAAGCAGAAGGTGAAGAGAATTTTTTTTCTAATCATAAGACTTATTCTTCTTGACTTTTATTTCAGAGAAAGCATTCTGTTGTTATAATCAGATTTTCACATAACATTATATTCCAGATAATTGATGGTAATGCCAAAAGTTTTGACAACTATTTTGATTTGCTGTAGTGTCTAGAGTTTTTAAATTTTTTAAGACGTATACATGTATCCATTCTCACTTAAGCTCCTTTCCCATCCAGGCTGCCACATAACTTTGAGGAGAGTTCCATGTAGCTATACAGTAGATCCTTATTGGTTATCCATTTTAAATATAGCAGCATGTACATATTGATCCAAAACTCCCTTAACTATCCCTTCCCTTTTATCCCCCTCCCCCCCAAACCATAAGTTCCTTCTCTGTGAGTCTGTTTCTGTTTCATAAGTAAGTTCATTTGTATCATTTCTTTTTAGATTCCATGTATTATGTCATATGATATTTCTTCTTCTCAGTCTGACTTAACTTCACTCAGTATGGCAATCTCTAGGTCCACCCATGTTCCTGCAAATGGAATTATTTCATTCTTTTTAATGGCTATGGCAGAAAGTGAAGAAGAACTAAAGAGCCTCTTGATGAAAGTGAAAGAGGAGAGTGAAAAAGTTGGCTTAAAGCTCAACATTTAGAAAACTAAGATCATGGCATCTGGTCCCATCACTTCATGGCAAATAGATGGGGAAACAGTGTCAGACTTTAATTTTTGGGCTCCAAAATCACTGCAGATGGTGATTGCAGCCATGAAATTAAAAGACGCTTACTCCTTGGAAGGAAAGTTATGACCAACCTAGATAACATATTAAAAAGCAGAGACATTCAAGGCTATGGTTTTTCCAGTGGTCATGTATGGATGTAAGAGTTGGACTATAAAGAAAGCTGAGTGCCGAAAAATTGATGCTTTTGAACTGTGGTGTGGGAGAAGACTCTTGAGAGTCTCTTGGACTGCAAGGAGATCCAACCAGTCCATCCTAAAGGAGATCAGTCCTGGGTGTTCATTGGAAGGACTGATGCTGAAGCTGAAACTCCAGTGCTTTGGCCACCTCATGCGAAGAGTTGTTGACTCATTGGAAAAGACCCTGATGCTGGGAGGGCTTGGGGGCAGGAGGAGAAGGGGACGACAGAGGATGAGATGGCTGAATGGCATCACTGACTCGATGGGCATGAGTTTGGGGTAGACTCAGGGAGTTTGTGATGGACAGGGGGGCCTGGCGTGCTGCGATTCATGGGGTCGCAGAGAGTCTGACATGACTGAGCAACTGAACTGAATTGAATGGCTTAGTAGTCTATTGTATATATGTTCTACACTGAGGAGAGTACTATTTTCATAATATGATTAAAAAAAAAATTTACCTCCATACATAATGTGTATATCTCTAGGTACTGGTCACCTTTAATTGATCAGGGATATAAGGTTACATCAGATGTTTCCCAGTGACTGTACTTAGTGTTGATTGACCTGGTTCTGTAGAGGTTAGAAGAAAGAGCTGGGTGAATCAGTCTTAAATTTGGAAATGGGAGTCATTCGGCAAATACAAATCTAATATAGACAATAAAATTGTCTCTCTAAAATGTGTAGGTAAGTTTTCCTTCTGAGTGGACTGATAAAGATGCAGGGCAACAGGACAGGCTAGCGATTGGCATCTTAAGTGAACGACGTGAAACCTATAGGAGTGAGAGTACCTTAATGCGTGCTGGGTATAGCAGCCTGCAGGCTGTGTTTTGAAATGGGTCAGGAGGAATGAGGTATGAAATTCTAAACAGTTACAGTAACAACATATTCTGTTAAAATATCTTATCCTTTGTGTAATGTATACTTTCACAGGTTTTGGAAATGTTGTGGAACTTCGCATCAATACCAAGGGTGTTGGGGGAAAGCTTCCAAATTTTGGTTTTGTGGTTTTTGATGACTCCGAACCAGTTCAGAGAATCTTAATTGCAAAAGTGAGTGAGTTAAAAGGCATAATTGAATACCTTATTATTCCTGTTGTATTTAATGTGAATTAGTCTTTTTTAAATCGTACAGTTAAAAATAGTTTACTGTGAACTAGTATTTATGCAAAGAATAAAGATGTGTTAGTAGTTTTAAAATTAGAGATATGGATCATTTTAAAATAAATTTGTTTCATCATTTACTCTGGTAAAGAAGGTTGGATATTGAGAATAGATTGCATATTGAGAATTTTATGAAGTTTTTTGTCTTTTAGGATTTTCTTACTTACGTAAGAAAGTAAGAAAATCACTATTTCTTACATCACTATTACTGTCTAACCTGCCCATGTACATTTTTTTCTTCCTTTTTAAAGCCAATTATGTTTCGAGGGGAAGTACGTTTAAATGTGGAAGAGAAAAAGACAAGAGCTGCCAGAGAGCGAGAAACTCGAGGTGGTGGTGATGACCGCCGGGATATTAGGCGCAGTGATCGAGGTCCTGGTGGTCCCCGGGGGATCGTGGGCGGTGGAATGATGCGCGACCGGGATGGAAGAGGACCCCCTCCGAGAGGCGGCATGGCACAGAAGCTTGGCTCTGGGAGAGGAGCTGGGCAGATGGAAGGCCGCTTCACGGGACAGCGTCGCTGAGGCGCCACTGTCGGCAGAGTCCTGACAGTGGTACATTACTCATCGTGTTTGCATTCTTATTAATTTTTTTTTGGCTTTGGAATGTGACACAGCCTTTTTGATCATTTCTTTGATGTGAAAAGCATCTTTCGGTTATCAGTTAAATTGAGGTGGACATTATTTCCCCAATTTTACAACAGGATTCACATTGTTAATTTATCTAGACTTGGAGAATTAAGGACTGAGAAATGACCATATCTTAAACTATCTACAACAAAATGAACTTAAAAGGACATGCCCAACTGAATTCAGGTCCTTTGAGTCAAAATATCCTCTGCTGCACATTTTGTTTAAGTGTTACTGTTTCTGCCTATTATTGTTGGAAACACAAATAGTGCAATTTGTGCAATTGGAGAATCTTGCCTTTTTTTCTTGGCTCCCCCCAAAAATACAAACCAACAGAAACTTGTTATGCACTCATCAGAATGCACTAATGGGTACTCTGAACTCATTAACCTTGACATCTGCAACAGGAGGCAATAGGGGAAAAAATCTTTCATCTTTTTTTCCAATAGAGCATAGTTTGTGAAATGATGAGGGCATTTTTACCTGCTTGCTGTGACCAGCGTGTGTACACATAAACCTTAACAAGACTACAAGTATATTCCAGAAGGAAGTCATTTAGTTATGAACTAAATAACAAAGATCAGAACTTCAAATGCTATGGTCTTGAATATTAGACCAGATTTAGTAGCTCCACATCTAAGGTTTTTTTCTACCTGCCCCTCTTCAGTACAGGGATGGCTGGCTGCTCGACACACTCCTCCTCCCCCTTTCCTTTCTTTAAGCTGTGTACAGTGAAAGTTGTCTTTACTGTATTTCTGTTCTCTGGTAATGTAATACGCATGATGGTGCCTTCTCTTAATACATCATTCCAGTCTTGCTGGTAATTTTGTACAGTATAGTGTATAAATTGCTGTGCTGCAAAGCCAAACAGCTGCAAAATGTTGAGAAATCATTGAAGTATATAAAAATTGCAGTATCTTTAAAATCAGTAAAATTGACTAGTATATTATTTACCTTGTTCTTCAGTTAACAACTTTGTGTTCTCTGTGGGAGGGAGTCTTGTGTGTTTGGGAGGGAGAGGGAAGGAGGAAGTCAGTTATTTGAGTCAAAGTCTCTTGTTGACTTTTCTCTTAGCCTGAAGGTGAACGTTGAAGCGTATCACTTGAGAGGTGCTTGGAAAAGTCAGTCAACTTGATGTACATTTTTAGTGACCTTTTAAAAGCAGTCAGATTCCATAAATGGCATGTAAACTTGAAGTGAGGATACTGCAATTTTCAGAGAAAAGAACAGCAGCTCTTAAGTGTTTGCATTTTCTATTTGGGGGGGCAGGGAACTGTCATTCATTTTGCACAATTCTTGACCTGATGTCAGCACCCGAGTGGCTCTGAATTTAAGTCTGGGATGACATCTTTTATTTTTACATGAATCTCTAAACAATTCTGTGAGCAAAGTTTGTAGCTGCTGGATTATTGTCTGTCTTTATAGCAAGTTCCGGTAAACCACAAATATGACAAAAGGATATCCAATTTTACGCCTGGAGTATTTGGTACCTACCAGTTTCTGATGTTTCAGGCCAGGAGTGGGGTAAATAAGTGTGACCACTTAAAGCTGCTTGTAGCATGGAAGACTTCTCCATTCTGTCTTAGTAAAAACAAACAAAAAATGCACTTGACATAATAGCAAACTTTCTTAATTATAAAACTGTTTGCTATTTAGTAAACTAGCAAATGATGCACATATTTTGTTTTTCATGTACTGGGCAATGTAAGTAAAATTAAGCCTATTCACCCCCACCCCCACCCCCACCCCCACCCCTTGAATGAGGTCTTCCATGTTCGAGGAAAAGTCTTGCACTATTGGATATATTTTGAGGACACAGATTTCTCAGTTTCCATTTTGGGGGGTTTAAGGATTTTTTTTTCCTGTTTGAAATACATTTACGCTTTCTAATGTATAGTACTTGAAGTTCTTACAAGAAAATTACTTTTGAGTTTTGAAGCTTTTATTCAAACTGCTTTTAAATAAGTGGTTTCTTGTCAGTGTTTTTTTTTTTTTTTATAGCATATTGTTCCTCTTTCATTTCTTTCTCCTTCTCCTTTATTTGATATATATATATATATAAATAAAATTTTGAATCCAAGATATTGCCCTTCCACCCATGAAAACTGTTCTGGCACCAAAAGTGATGATAAATGTTAAGTGTAATAGAAAATTAAAGCAAAGAGCCATTCAGCTTCAGTCTTTACATACCATGAATAAAACATTAAAACATCACATGGAGAAGTTTACATGGTGATTATTCACCTGCAGTACTGTGGACTTTTAACATTTTGTCCCCTTTTCAGTGAACCAGAGTAAAAACATTCATCTACCATAACTGTTATTTGCTGGGTTTTTTTTTTTAATTGTTGTTGTTTGTTTGTTTGTTTTTATTTTTTGGATGGTAATATTCTATTCTATCCTTATGACACTATTGCAACCAAATTGGCTTTACCATCTTGGCTTTAGTAGGTATAGAAGACAATGGATTACCATCTTTATTGCTGTAATGTGTTAAGCATTATATGCTAGTAGTATTTAGTTTAATTGTTTCAGGTGGAAAGTATTCTTTGAGTTTCCATTTTGAATGTGTTTGGACTAAACAAACAATAAACTACTGATGTCTGCAGCATTTTATCTATGTCCCTAATTTAATCTGTAGGTTTGTGTTCCGAAATATTTTCTCCCAGTTGCATTTCACACAACCTCAGTAAAATAAGGAATTGTTCCAAAATCAACTGATTATTATTTGTGAAATTTGATACATAAATTATTTAAGTAAGACTTAAACATAATTACTTGAACTGAGATTGATCCCAGTTCAGTTAGATAACTGGTAAACAAGATAGAGAATATTAGACCAGAATAATAAGTGGTGAGGAAGGTGAGAAGCAGATTACTAAACACTTGTTTATTTTTATTAATCTTGGGTTTTCCAAAGGATTGCTACTTCATCTCAGAAGGAAAAGAGGATGGGAAGATCAAGGTGATCTGAAGTTATGGACATGACCAGTTCAGCAATTGGAACAAATCTGTGAAGCTCTAAAAGAATATTAAAATGGAAAAGAACCATTCAGTCATAGTTAACAAATATATTCTTCAAATGAAAAATAAAATCATAAGGCATATGTAATTTTAGAACTTGAGACTTTTACTTTGTTTATAGGGATAGTACAAGTGAATTTTTCCTGATATACTTCTAACACTGAAGATTCCGTAAATCCTTTTTTTTTATTACCTTTTTTTTTACCCGTAAATCTTTACTAGTTTGTACTGGAGAAAAGCTAGACTGTTATTCAAGTACTTTTAGGAAGTAAGGCTTTAGATTTTTATGTGTCTATTAAGCTCACTTTCAATTTTAATTATAATGTATAATATTTAATTTTATGGCTAGGGAAAAACATTATTCAGAAGGGATAAAATGTATGTGCCATACTATATTGAAAACAAATTTGAAGGAGTAAAATATCATTTGGTACAGGAAATATGGAACAAAATATTTGAAGGTTGAACCACACATGATGCTTCATTTTTGTGTTATATAATATAGTCTTTGTATCAAGTAAATGAAAATGTAATGAATAGATGTTCATATTTTTTCTTTAGGATAACTTGCTCATCATAATTTATATTTCAACTTTAGGTGAAGACTTGATTTTTTTTTTTCCTTTTCAGTCTGTTTTCATAAGGCTTTCTAATTATTGTCTTCATCATTTTAATACCAGAATTCTAAAGTATCTTAAATGACTGGATAAATGAATTATGTATCATCATGTTCTGAAAGAGATTTCCCTTCATAAAAGATATGAGTAGGTTCATTGATCGTAAAAGATGTGAGTAGTTTTGTTTAAAACCATTTGCATAGTTAAGTCAGAATTCCTTCAGTTTTCAAGGTATTTTTGACAATTGAAATCTTCCAATCTGTTTATGTAGTATGTAACCACACCTTATACTTAAGAATTAATAGGAAACGAAATTGGTTTTTAGCATTACCGAATACTGGGCAAAATACTGTGAGAGTTTAGAATTAAACATTCACAGTAAGATTACTGTTCTTGTCCTTGATCTCCTGAGAGTTTTGATAAAGCTGGCTGCCTACTTGGTTTTATGACAATAAACTCATCACCCCATAACCACCACCACTTTCCCCCTACACACAAACCTGTCCTTTCTGTCCTCAGCCTCTTTCCCCACAAGTTTTCTCTGAATGGTTTCATTTAGGCCAGGAATTACCTTAGCTTCAGTATATTGTCCATTCAGTAAATTTCACGCAGTGTGATAAAAGGCGGGCTTTGGAGACAGCCTGGCCTTGAATGGCAACCCTGCCGTTCCGTGGCTAGCCAGTTTCTGTGCTCCTGTTGAACTCATTTGTAGACTAAGGAGGAGGATTGTGAGGATTCAGTGAGTTAATACGGGAAGCTCCTAAAACAGTGTATGGGGCGTTCAGTAAGTGTTACTTTTTTTTACACAGTTGAATTTCTACTGTCTACCGATAACTATGTTTCAAACATTTCTTTTTTTATTCCTATCTTGCATTGTCCCCTTTTAAAGTCCTTGTGGTGATTTAGTTGCTAAGTCATGTCTGACTTGTGACCTATGGACTGTAGCCTGCCAGGCTCCTCTGTCCATGGAATTCTCCAGGCAAGAATACTGGAGTGGGTTGCCATTTCCTTCTCCAGGGGGTCTTCCCAACCAGGGCTCCTGCATTGTAGGAAGATTCTCTGCCAACTGAGCTATGAGGCAAGCCCTTTGAAGTCCTAGGTAATTCAAAATTCAGAAGTCCAAAGCAATGTGGTTTCTAACTGCCGTGCTTCTCTTTCTAAGTGGTATGCATACCTAATTCTCTGATAGTGAACGTCTCTATTAACCTAAAAATGACATCTTATCTGTTCTGCTTAATATTTTCTCTTTGTCTCCCTTCTGTCCATTTTAATTGATTAACGATTGAGCTTCGGAGTGCCAGGTGTGTTTTAGGTACTATTGATAAGTGATGAAATAAAAAAAGGTTCCTTGCTCTCAGGTTAAAAGGTCTGAAACAGTGGTTGCATGTTTAAGGTAGCTAGGGGGACTTCCCTGACAGTCCAGTGGTTAAGATTCCGTGCTTCCGCTTCTGGGGGGGCTCAGGTTCCATCCTTTTATTTTTGTAAGGAAAAACTAGGAAGCTGACTGTGAGGAGGTTGGTCTTTATGACAAGAATAATAGGAAGTTGAAGGTTTATTTGGCAGGATGGTAATTCTATTTTGAAATACCTGGCTACACAGTAAACAAAATGAAGGAGTTAAGTAATGAGTAAGTTGGGTGAAAGGATGCTGTATTTCAGTAAGCCATGATAGTAGAGCGGTTGTACTAGCTTGGACTAGAGTGATGTTAGAAACCTAAACAATTTGAAAGACTTTGTGGGTAAAACAGCCAGGTCTTGGTGAGGAAAAAGGTAGTATCAAAGGATCCAAAGTTGTTCCCTTGCGTAACTACAAAAGCAAAGTGGTATGTGGAGTGTGTTAAAGCCAGCCTTTCATGATGGGGAGGCAGGGGTGTTCTACAAAAGTATATGTTTTAAAAAAACCATGCTTTGATGATGGGGAGGCAGGAGTGCTAGTGGAACCCTCTTGGATTTTGATGTGAAGTGGACCTTAAAAGAGGAAGCTTTATAGGAGAGTGTAATTTTGACTTGTGCCTTTTAATTTCAAGAACAGTATATAGAATGATTTATGTACTGTGTTTTAACACAAAAAAAGCATGCTGTGCCCATTGTAGAAAGTACAGATAATCCAAGAGAATGAACTGGACAATGTAACCCATGGATGATTTCTGTAAATAGCTTGGTGGGTGTGGGGGTGTGTTTTCCTTCATATTTATTTTAATGAAGACAGATCACTTAGAGAGTGTTCCTCAATCATCTAGAGTTGACATGGGACATAGGAGCACTCCAGTCAGAGGGACTAGCTAATGTAAAGCCTACGAAATTAGAAAAGTGAAGAGGGTAATGAAAAGCTGGGATAGGTGGAATTAGGGTTCAAGGGGTGGCAAAGTGGTAAGAGGTGAACTAGACTGGATCATGTAAGCAGCCCACATACTGTTTATTTGGAAAAACTATACTACCCAAAGCAATCTACAGATTCTGTGCAATCTGTTTCAAAATTCCAATGGCATTTTCCACAAAATAGGATAAAAAAAAAATCCTAAAACTTGTTTAGTAAGTAAGCATTAATCATCAGTCATGTCCAACTCTATGACCCCATGGACTGTATAGCCTGTCAGCCTCCTCTGTCCATGGAATTCCCCAGTCAAGAGTACTGAAGTGGGTTGCCATTTCCTTCTCCAGGGAACCTTACGACCTAGAGATCAAACCTGGGTCTCCTGCGTTGCAGGCAGATTCTTTGCCAACTGAGCTACTAGGGAAGCCCAATTGCAACATGAAGCCATTAATTATGAAGACAGTTAATCATGGGAGTGATATGCTGTGTACAGGTTAGGTGGTAGGAGGATAAGAATGGGAACAGGAGGCTGCTGTGATATCTGAGGGGGAGGGAAATAGATTTAGGTTATTTTTTGGCAGCTGACATTAGGTGTCTGAAAGGAATGCAGAATGATTCAAGTTCTAAATAGCATAAATATACAAATCAACAAAAACGGTGTAACCAGTAAAATAGTTCTCTTTACACCCATTTTCATCTCCAAAATTGAGTTTTCTCCAATATCTGGCCTAATATTTAGGCAAACTCGAGTGTAGTTATCTTTTACAGATGAGACTGAGGCTCATAAAGTATATAGTTAGACAAGCATGAAGTAATTTGAAATATTGGATTAGCTGAAAGTGTTGACCTGCTTCAAAAGTGAGTAATTTTAGAAAAAAGATGAGTTTTAAGCAGTGAGAGTTTAAACTTTCAGTGCAGTACATTTTATTCTGGCTTTATTTTAGAAAATTGAAAAAAATCAGTTTCCAGATGAGTAGGCCTAAAATTAAGGATCCTTTAATCAGGAATTACAACATTCAGGAAGTTCAGCATTAATTAATGAGGCAGGGTGTAGACTTGGAACAGAAACCAAATACCTGTTAAATACTGTGAGAAAAGAATAATTTTTGAGGACCTCTTATTTTACTTAGGTTACCTCTTACTCTGATAACCTGATTTTCATTTATTATTTTTAAAGAGGTGAACTAAAGCTTGGAGAGGTGAAAACAAAGCTCTGCTTGACATGTAGCAATGAGGATAGTGACCTGGAATAGAAAACATGTGTGAGACATTTCAGTTGGAATGTGGCTTACCAGGAAGGATTAGTGATGTTTGAAAGCAAGCAGTGAAGTAACCAATACGTGTGAAAGCAGTGAGAAAGATTTGTACAGCAGTCCGTGAGTATTAGCATCTTTGGTGGCTCAGATGGGAAAGAATCTGCTTGCAATGGTGATGCAGGAGACCCAGGTGGATCCCTGGGTCCGGAATATCCCCTGGAGAAGGGAATGGCAACCCATTCTAGTATTGCCTGGAGAACTCCATGGACAGGGGAGCCTGGCGGGCTACAGTGCATGGAGGTCACAAAGTGACAAGGCTGAATGACTAACACTTGCGCCAGAAACCTCCCTGGGTGCTGGCTGGCAATACAGCAGATGCAGCCTACCCTCAGAAAACTTGTAGTTTTTGAGGGAGGCAACAGACAAGCAATTTCAGTCCTCATTAGTCCTGGGCATAATAGAACTCATTTAGTTCCAATAGTAATCCTCTGAGGAGTCCTATTTATGTTACAGATGGATAAACTCAGGCACAGTGGGGTTGACTGCTTTTCCAATAGCACATGGCTAACAGAAGATAGAACTAGCAGAGGATATAATAGTGACTGGAGATGGGGCTGTTCCTTCATCACTCCCAGGGGTGGTATGAAAGGCTTCAGGAGGTACACTTGAGATCTGAAATGAAGAAGAGGCAGCTTTAAGGATGAAGAGCATTCCAGATAGAACCAATGCTGTGCTTGCAAGGAGCTTGGTGTGTTCAAGGACATTAACACCAGTGTGGCCATGATAGTAAGCAGATGATATCAACAGGTAGTGAAGTGAAAGTTGCTCAGTCATGTCTGACTCTTTGCAACCCCACAGACTGTACAGTTCCATGGGATTCTCCAGGCCAGAATACTGGAGTGGGTAGCCGTTCCCTTCTCCAATCAGGAGGTAGGTAAGAGCTAAATTGAGGATGTCCCTATAGTTGGATTTTACTCTTTAACTGGGATTGTAAGAATCTGGGCAAGGAAATGATGTGAGGAGCCTGTCAGGAAGGGATGCTGCATTATGGCAACGGTCGCTTGGATTAGGGTTGGAGTAGTGAAGATGGTGATAAATGGTCAGTTAATAATCGGGATACAGCCTATAAGACTATAATGGATTGGATTTTTTTTTTTCTGCTTTTTTTGGCTGCACCACATGGCATGTGAGATCTTGGTTCCTTCACCAGGAGTGAACCCTTACTCCTGCATTGGAAGTGTGGTCTTCACCACTGGACTACCGGGAAAATCCCATTATGGATTGAATTTTGAATGTGAGGGAAAGATAATATTCAAGGATGACTCCTAGGATTTTGAAGCAACTTGGGTGGAAGGCAGTACTCTTACTGAGATAGAGAAGGAGATAAAGAAGGAGCATGAATTGGAGGGAAAATCAACACTTCTCTTAGGGATTTCCCTGGTGGCCTAGTGATTAGGATTTGGGGCTGTCACTGCCATAGGGAATTAAAATCCCTGTGGAACTAAAAGCCACATGGGTGTGGCCTAAACAAAATACCAGTTCTATTATATCCAAGTTTTGTATGCCAATTGAATATCCAAGAAAAAATGTCAGGCAGTTTGATTTTGGAATTCTGAGGAGAGTGCTGTGCTGTGATTGGTTAGTATAGGTCTTTGCAGCCATTGGGTTAGATGAGATCGTCTAGGAAGAGAGCACAGAAGAGGCTGAGATTATCCCCACCTCAGATAATCCCCACCTTTAGGGTTCTACAACAGGAGAACGTGCAGAGAAAACAGACAAAATGTGGCAAATATTGGTGTCAAGGGAAGCTAAGTTTTGGGATTTGTCTTGCAAAGTATAGTAAGTTGTTTAAATGCTGCTGAGAGGTCAAATAATTAGATGGACACTCAGATGGTAAAGAACCTGCCGGCAATGTGGAGACCCAGGTTCAGTCCCTGGGTCGGGAAGATCCCCTGGAGAAGAGAATGGCTACCCACTCCTGTATTCTTGCCTGGAGAATTCCATGGACAGAGGAGGCTGGTGGGCTACAATCCATAGGGTTGCAAAGAGTCAGACATGGCTGAGTGACTAACACACAACTGCTAAAATAAACATACCCTGAAATGTGTAATAGTTCAAACAATAGTTTTCCTCCCTCCTCATAAAAAAGTGGTGGTGAAGAGGTCAGTAGTCTGTCGCTCCCTCACTCAATCGTTTAGGGACCTAGATGAAGGAGGGCTCTACCAGCTTCATGGTGTGGTTTGAAGATCACATTATAGTCATCTCCATTACTGCTAGCTGGAAGGGAAAAGTAACATGGAGGATCTTATATGGAGATTTTTGTGGGCCAGGTCTGGGAATGGTACACATCTCATATTCCATTGACTTCAGTCGCATGACCACTCCTAACTGCAATGGAAATTTCAGAAAATAATTAAGCCACACAGAGAAAAAAGGAGCCAGTTTATTTTGAGTGTCCAGTAGTCTGCCACAGATGGCTCTGTATGGGTCATAGTGACTTGGGAGGAACTATTGCAATGAAGGGAGAAGGATGAAAGCCCAAGAGAGAACAGGAAATTAGCAATTTCTTCTGTAGGTTTGCTATGAATATCTTGGAGAAGGAAATGGCAACCCACTCCAGTATTCTTGCCTAGAGAATCCTGTGGACAGGGGATTCTGTGGCTGCAATCTATGGGGTCGCACAGAGCCAGACACAACTGAAGCGACTTGGCATGCATGCATGCTATGACTATGAACAGAAGAAGGGGGTAGAGGCTAGAGGGAGAGAGGGAACATCAAGGGAGAGTTTATAAGAGTCTGGTTATCAATGCAAACAGAATATGCTATTTTTAACATTTGAGGAATGGATTCCAGGTTATACTATTATGATATAGCTGTGTTGGTGACTGACAGATCGAATATGGTGTATATTGAACTTGACCAAGTAAGTGGTGTATTGTACTTTAGGTTTCCAAACCTATTTGTCTTAATCACTTTTAAATGTGGCAATGAGGCACTGAATCAACTACTAGGTTGAGAACAGAATTATGTTTTCTATGACAAATGTCCATCCTTCCATCAAAGAACAGGAACTGCAAAATGAGTCAGTCTATTTTCTTAATAGAATGACAATGCATTCATAGCTGCATGAGCCATACTATATTGAAAATAACCTTACTTTTTGTAGTCTGAAGATTTTATGGCCCTTCCATTCACTTGGTAACTCAATTGAAGTGATCACAAAATCCCATGATCATTCAGTATCTCATGAGACCTAAGTGAGAGGTTTTTTAAAGTTTTCTTGCAAAAAAAAAAAAAAGTTTTCTTGCAAGAAACTGAAGCACATTGTTTTGGGATATCCAGATACATACAGAATGATTGTTGCCAAGAGTTATTTAACAGATGACTGCCAAGGGGAGAAAGAACTGGGCTGCTCGAAGCTAAAATATATGAATTTACTGAAAAAGATTTCTGGGCCAGCTATGAATTTCCTATCCTCCTGTATGTCTGTTGTTTTATTGCAATATCACTCACACACATAAAATTCACCCCTTTGAAGTGTACAATTCAGTGGTTTTTCGTAGATCTGCTATCCAGGACACTCTCCTAACTGGATCAAGGAATTACAGAGACCAAATACCGTTATAAAATGGTTTTTATGATTTAATGTGAAAATAACAGAGTTTAAGGCATCCTCATACCTTACCTTGCAGAATATGTCCATACCTTGCAGAGGTATGGAATGAGGAAAAACCCTGTTTTTTGTGTGTGACTTAAGCATCTACATGATTCTGACCTGCCAGTTTTGCCTAATCATGGATTGAGTTAGTCTGTGCCTTAAACATAGCATTCCTAACTGCACCCTGCTTGGCTGTCTGTCATATGCCAGTATTGCTCATGTCTTTTAGTTCCCCAACCGTCTTAGCCACTTTCCTGTCATTTCAATCCTGTCCTCTCTTCCCCTTTCGTTATCTTCAAAATATTTCCCTCACTTTCAGTGCCCAGGCTGTCCTCCCCAAGGCCCCTTCTAACGTCAGTTCTGTCGTCACTTACCTGCCTTCACCTTGCCTCGCCTACTTATCACCTCCTATACTGTCACTCTCATCTACCTGTCCCACGCTGGCCCCACTGCCCAGGCCGGAAAGGAAGCGTCGAATCGCTCTCAAGCCCGAACCTTCCCCGGTGAGGGCTGCAGAGCCCACTTCCCGGCTCAGCGGAGGAGCTTGAAGAACGCTTCATCGCGCTATTTTCACGGTTTCCCCCTTCCATTTTCACCCGATCCTACAAAACCACCATCACTTTTAGCCTCTCCGTAAGCACCAGAGTCGCTTGTTGCCTCCAGTCTAGAGGAGAGATCTCCCAGCGAAGTAAACAAGGAAAGGTGCTCTCTTACTTGAGAACGTAGGTGTACGCTGATACTAGCGTCTGCGCATCAGAGATTAGATCCAGAGCCGAGCCCCAGGTGAACTGGCTGGATGGGTGACGCTAAGCCAATCAGAGATCTTGACGACAGAGCTCAACCAATCAGAACACGGGCAGCTTGGCGCACTCGGGGGCGGGCCTGGGCGGATGAGGCTCCGCCCCCTTGCAGCTTGGTGGCCAACGCCTTCGCTTAGGGCTAGCCAGAGCTGAGCAGTTTCAGTGACTACAAGGACCAGGCATCTTAAGAGCTGCGGGGCGGTGCCCTCTAACCCTTGCTAATTTCCCTACAGGCCTTGGCCAACAGGTGTTGGTGCCTGCCGTGAACGCGTTTAGACCCCGGCCGTATCTCTCTCTGGAGACTTTGTGCCTATGCTTGGGGACAGAGCGAGGTCGTTGCCTTGACGACGACAGCATGCGGCCCGCGGTCCTCTTGAGTGTGAGCTTGCGGCGGGTTGAGGCCAATCAGCCTACCTGCCTGCTTCACCTGAAACCCGTGACTGTGTCCGCGGAAGAAATAAAGACAGCAGTGGAATTGCTAGTTTGCTAGTCAGCATCTTTTAGACCTGCGAAGGAGATGCTCTTCACCTCAATTTTGTCTCCAAGTTGAAAACCTTTGGACTTTCCACGCGGAAAGCTTTAAAAGAAACAGTAAGTATAATAGTTTTTAAAGCTTCTGTTATCTCGTTCTTTTTTGTGTGTCTTTAACACAATAAAAAACAGCATTATTTTTATTATCTAAATTATTGGTAGAAGAACCCTATGCTTCCTTGGCATATGTCCAGAACTACCGCATTGCCAATTGGTCAGATTTCCTTTTAGTTTGTATCACCCTTTATATTCACAAGTAGAAGGCATGAGAAGTTATGGTTTATGAGTAACTGTTTAAGGAAACAAGAAGCTTTTTCAGCCTTGATACTTTTAAGGTATTTGTGGGCAGTGCCACTTGAAAAAACAAGTGTGTTCAATGTACCGTGACCCAATAGGTAGTTGGTTGGAGAATACATTTGGAGTAGTTAACTTGCAGAATGTTAGCTTGTGACATGCTTAAGGTAATTTTAATTTTGTTCACTTTGCATTTCCAAATATTGAGGACACCAATTACAAATATTTTTAAAAAATTATTCAAGTTATAGATTCCAGCTATTTTTGTCCTTGGTATAATAAGCCTAAAGTCTAGTCCTTAATAAAATATGCTGTTTTAGTGGAAGGAAAAAAAAATTAAGGAAAGGAGAGAGAATTACACTGATATTTTTTCTAACACTGACATTTTATTTAAAAAGTCAATAGAAGTTAAATGGAAGTTAAAATGTCAAATGTATGGCAAGTTAGTGTCAGGGACAGTTTATGGGAGAACCTCCTATCAGAGTTGGTAGTAAAATAATGACATAATTGGGTTGGTGTTGACTGGGATTTATTTTTTCTCCTTTCAAAGATCAATCTTCTGATTTTCCATGTTTATCAACACATATATATATATATTTAGTTTAATCTCTCTATTAACTATTTTCAAATAAAATGTCAGTGTTTGGAAAAAATTATCAATGTAATTCTCTCTTTCTTCTTTCCTTAATTTTTTTCCCTACCACTAAGACAGCATATGTTACTAAGGACTAGACTTTAGGCTTATCATACCAAGGACAAAAATAGCTTGTATATATATCTACATATCTATATATGTATATCCTAAATTGTCAAATGTAAACTGATGAAAATGTATACATTGGGTTTTCACAGTTTGCTAGAACAAAGAGGATATTTGTTTTGTCTTAGTCGTTAGTGTACCAATAGGAAAGAAAGGAAAATATCAAAGTTCACAGTCTGGGTAAATTAATTTTAGATTGCCATAAGTACACAACTAATGTTATAGGTAAGAATTTGTTTCTTTCCAAGTTTTATGAATGAGTGTTTCTATATTGTCAGGTTAAAAAATTTCAATTATGAATCCTCATTTGAATATATATTTTGTGGTAGTTTAGTAGCTAAGTTGTGTCTGACTCTTTTGTGACCCCATGGACTGTAGCCCACCAGGTTCCTCTGTCCATGGGATTTTCTTTTTCAGGCAAGAATCTGGAGTGGGCTGCCATTTCCTTCTCCAGGGGATCTTCCCAACCCAGGGATTGAACTTGTGTCTCCTGCATTGGCAGGCAATTCTTTATTTCTCAGCCACCAGGGAAGCCAGAATATATTACCAAAAGACTTTTTTTTCCTTCCAAAACTTTTAGAATCACATTGGAATTAAGAGCAATATTTTTTATTTTTTGCTTCTGGAATTTAATTTCAACAACAGATTATAAAAATAAATTTAACTTTGAGGTTGTAGTTTATTAGTTTTTATATTTCTTGACAATCAAAACTTATGAATTAAAACCTAACTGTATCTGGACTGAAAAGTTTCTTTCTATTCCAAAATATCAAGTGGAATGGTTGCTAGTCCTTCACCAATCATTGGTAAAGTAAGACAGATTTTGTTAGGATTGCCTTTTTTCAGAAAATGTCATATAATGTGATGTAAAATAATTCTAAACACAAAATTCAAATAATCATACTTCTAGTGATTAATCATTAAAAGGATTTTTGAAATACAGTGTTTGGAACATTAACATTTAATTTTCAAAAATCTGCTTACATACTGTGTGACTGCTGTTATTTAGTATGTTCAATGTAAGAATTTAATTACTATGGTAAGAAAGTGAAAAAAAAAATAGTTTATCAGAAGTTGTTAGTTTTAACTTGGTAGTATTTTCCCCGACTGATTACAAAGAATATAAAGATCTTCAATTTTGATCTTTTAAACCTGATGTAAAAAAATAAATTTTATCTTCACTAAAACCAGACTCACTTGGTTTTCACCTTTGAGTGAAAATTGTGTTTTTCTAAGGTAAACTGTAATTGTTTTGTATAATAGTTCAAGCATTGCTTTATCTGCATTAAAAATATATTGAGATTTCATTAACATGACATTCAGTTATTTAAATTTGAAGTTAATGGCTTCAGTTCCACTTGCCTTGTCTATTATGAAATGCATGTAAATATTTTGAAAACATAGCTTAGATGGAAATAAATACACAGGACAGCCATTAATGCAGTGTCTGTCCTAATATGGAAAACAGGTGGGGAAGAATTAATTTGGGAGGGTAGAGGAATTAATACATTCAACATAATTAATGCCATATTTCGGTTCCCACAGAGAGAAAAATTCGTAGTGGTTTTGAATTAAAATGGAAAAATATGAGAACCTAGGATTGGTTGGAGAAGGGAGCTATGGAATGGTGATGAAGTGTAGGAATAAAGATAGTGGAAGAATTGTGGCCATCAAGAAGTTCTTAGAAAGTGATGATGACAAAATGGTTAAAAAAATTGCCATGAGAGAAATCAAGTTACTAAAGGTGAGTAAACATATATTGAATTGAAAAAAAAAAAAAAAAGAATTGTTTCTTGGTCAACAGTTTTAGAAAATGCTTTTTTAATATTTGTTTTATTTCCATAAGTAAGTTTAAAGTATAGATATTTTTTTCTCTTTTGGTAATAAACAGAAGGATTACATCTGAGTATTCATTTATCTGTGAATATAAGCATAATTTGTTATTATTTATTTATTTATTTGGATGCTCCAGGTCTTAGTTACTGCAAGCAGGCAGGATCTTTAGTTGTGGCATGTGGGATCTAGTTCCCTGACCAGGGATCAAACCCAGGGCTCCAACACATTGGGAGCCCAGAGTCTTAGTCACTGGACCACCAGAGAAGTCCCAAAACATAATTTTAAAAGTATCTGTTGCCTCTCTCTATCTGTCTGCCTATCTATTTACCAACAACTCTGTTGAGAGTCTTAAAGAAGCTTCAGTGATTCACTTGGAGGACTCATAGCACTCAGCAAATAGTTTTACTCTTGGCTATGACTTGTTAAAGTGAAAAAATATACAGTAAAATCAGCAAAGGGAAAAGGCACAAGGGGTGAGTTCCAGAGAAAATCTGTCGCTTTTCTCCCAGTGGATTAACACAGGATGCACTGATTTCCTCCAGCAATGAGTTATGACACTACGTGTGAAAAATTGTTTAGTAAGGAAATTCATTAGAGACTCAGTGCCCAGAGTTTTTTAACGGGGCTTGTCATAGAGGTACTCCCTGCTTTGCTTGCACCAAAATTCCAGACTCTTAGTAGAACTGCAGGTATTCAGCATACACCATATTGTTTGCACCATGAGTCACTTTATCAGTTCTAGAAATGAAGGAACACTTCTGAAATCCAAGTACCTAGGTATAAGCCAAGGGGTCACTTTGCAAGCCAACTTTCTAAGGATAAAAATCTCAGACCTGCCATGTTAACTCCCTCCCCCACCACACCCCCATCAATCTAACTGGAAGTTTATCCATTTTATTTATCTTTAGAAAGAACCAGTGTTTGACTTTGTTGTGTTGGTCTTTCTTGTTGTGTATTTCTTTTCTATTTCGTTAATTTTTATTCTTTAGTATTTTATACCTTCTACTTATTGTGGGTGGGTTATTTTACAGTTCTTTTCCCTAATCTTTTGAGTTATATGCTTAACTTCTTTTATTTCTAGGTTTTTTTCCCCTCATATATGCATTTAAAGCTGTCACTTTCCTTCTAAGAATAGCTTTGTATGTGTCCTAGAAATTTTGATTAGCAGTGCAAAATGTTTTCTCATTTTCTTTCATTTCCAAACATGTGGAAAATTTCTAGGTTTTTCTCCCTTGGTTGTTTAGTTTTGACACAATTGCCCTGTGATCTGAATATGTACTATGTAAGATTCTTATTCCTTTGATAAATACCTAATATTTGTCTTTTCCATTATTTATCAATTATTCCTACATTTCTGAGTTTCCATCTGGGATCATTTTCCTTGTACTTAAATCACATCTTTTTATTTTCTTTAAAGCAGATCTGCTAGTAAGGAATGTTGTCCATTTGTGTTTGTCTTTCAAAAGTCTTTGCTTTCTGTTTAAGAGAGTGTTTTCACAGGATATAGAACTCTACGTTGGCAATTAGTTACCTCTGATATGTTCAAGATAACATTACACTGTTCTGCTGGCTTTCATTTGCATTGCTTCTATTGAAAGGTCAGACATTCCTTAGTGGGTCTTTTTTTTTTTTTTTTCTTTTTTCTGGGTGCATTGAAGCTTTCTCTTTGACTTTGGCTTTCAACACTTTTACAATAATATGCCTAGGTGTGGGTTTCTTTATATTTATCTTGCTTGGATTTTATGGCCCTTGCATCTATAAAATAATGTCATTTGTCACTTCTAGAAAATGCTCAGCTATTACTGTTTCATGTATTGCTATGGTCCCATTCTTTCTCTTCTCCATTTGAGATTTCAGTTTCATATATGACACCTTCCTCATGTGTGTCTTATATTCTTTTGTGTTTTTCATCCTTTTGTTTCCCATTGCTTCATTCCATAGATTTTCTTCTGACCTATCCTCCAGTTCAGTAGTTCTTTTTTAAAATTTTATTTGTTTCTGACTGTGTTGGGTCCTCATTGCTGCGTGGGCTTTTCTCTAATGAGGCATGGGCTCTAGGGTACTCAGGTTTCAGTAGTTGTGGCATGTGGATTCAGAGAGTTGCAGCTCCCAGGCTCTAGAGCACAGACTCAGCAGTTGTGGTACACAGGCTTAGATGCTGCGAGGCATGTGGGATCTTCCTCCATCAGGGATCGAACCCCCGTCTCCTGCGTTGGTAGGCGAATCCTTTACCAGTGAGCCACCAATGAGCCCCAGTTCAGTAGTTCTGTTTCAGCTATATCTAATCTATTGTTAAACTCACCCACTGATTTCTTAAAGACATATTTTAATGTTCTAATTTTTTCATTCAATTTTTTTCCTATAATTTCCATTTTGCTGTTGAACCCTCCATTTTGCTTTCTTATTTAAATCACAGGCTTTTCTAAAGTCTGTGTCCAATAAATAGATCTCCCACAGGTTTATTTCCATTGTCTGTTTTTTCTCTTGGTTTTTGATTGAGTCTTATCTCTTGATATGCCAGTATTAATTTCTAAAAATTCTATAGAGTTTCTGGATGATGTTATCTTCCCCCTGAGAGGAGTTATATTTGCTTAAAATGAGGCTCTTGAGGGTACCCTTAAGGGTGCTTGGTGGCACTAATGTTCAGAAATTATTATACTTTTCTGTTCTAGGGTTTTTCTTTGGGTTCACATCTACTGTATCACTTTTTATGGTTGCAGGTTCCCTCAGTTTTTTGACGTTGACTTTTTATGCATAGTCACTTATATCTGATAATTCCAATATCTGAACTCATATTGCATCTGTTTTGATTAACTTTATCTTCTGATTTTTTTTTACTTATAGTAACATTTCTTTGCATGCATTGGTTATCTTTATTTTTTTCTCTGGACATTACATTTGAAACATTATTTTTTTTTAGGAATAACTTGAGGCTAAAGTGAAGATGTTTTCTTCCCAAGATTTTTTTTTTTCTTCTATGTTCATGGGCTACTGTGCCAGATATCAATTTTCAGCTTTGAATCACTCCTTTTTGCTCGGCTTTGTGAAGCTGGAGGGGGCCTCTGCAAATAATTCTCCTTTTGCCAGCTTGTATGATTTTAGGCTTTGTCGATAGAGGCTTTCCTTCCTGGTGGGTCCTTTTTTTGGCATGAA
Source organism: Cervus elaphus (assembly GCF_910594005.1). NCBI lineage: Eukaryota > Metazoa > Chordata > Mammalia > Artiodactyla > Cervidae > Cervus > Cervus elaphus. The sequence goes on from NC_057820.1 coordinate 25,688,153, forward strand.
GTGAGCAGACCATCATATGGTGGACCTGGGAGCCTGTATCAGCATTATTCATGGAACACTTCTGGTGTCCCTACAGTTTCTCCACTTGGCTGGCTGATGTCCTGTGGCAAATGTCTTCACCATTGGCAGTCTGTACATGCCTATGGCAGCCATGCCTTCTCTAATGAAGTCTGAATCTTAGCTTTGGTCTGTTAGTAAGAAAAGCAGAGCAATAGAGGAAGAGAGAGGGGGATGGGGGATAAGATGAAACAGACAGCCTGTGTTTTAATTTAATTCAGAAGAGTATTGTTCAATCTCCACCTATTCTGAGATTTTCCAGTTATCTCTATGTTATTGATTTCTAGTTTAATTCCATTTGATCTGACAGAAGGCATTGCATGATTTCTAATCATTGCAATTTGTTAGTGTGTTCTGTGGCCCACAGTGTGGTATATCTTGGTGCATATTCCACACGAGGTTGAGAGAAAACTTACTTCTTCTGTTGTTGGATGAAGTAGTCTACAGATGCCAGTTCTGCCCAGTTGTTGGATGGGGTTCTTGAGTTCAACTCAGGCCTTACTGATTACCTGCCTGCTTGGATCTGTTTCTGAGAATGTTGGCATTTCCAACTATGACAGTAGATTCATGTATTTCTCCCTGCACTTCTCAATTTTTGCATCATATAGTTTGATTCTTTCTTGTTAGGTGCATTTTGTTGTTGTTGCTCAGACGCTAAGTTGTGTCCAGTGCTTTGTGGATACGTACTGTAGGATCCTCTGTCCTCCATTATCTCCCAGAGTTTGCTCAAATTCCCATCCACTGAGTCGGTGATGCCATCCAACCATCTCATCCTCTGCTGCCCCCTTCTCCTCCTGCCTTCAATCTTTCACAGCATCAGGGTCTTTTCCAATGAATCAGTTCTTTGCATCAGGTAGCCAAAGTATTGGAGTTTCAGCTTCAGCATTAGTCCTTCCAATAAATATTCAGGGTTGATTTCCTTTAGGATTGACTGATTTGATCTCGCTATCCAAGGGACTCTCAAGAGTCTTCTCCAACACAGTTCAAAAGCATCAATTCTTTGGCACTCAGACTTCTTTATGGTCCAACTCTCACATCTGTGCGTGACTCTTGGAAAAACCATTGCTTTGACTAGATGGACCTTTGTTGGAAAAACGGTCTCTGCTTTTTAATGTGCTGTCTAGGTTTGTCATAGCTTTTCTTCCAAAGAGCAAGTGTCCTTGAGTTTCATGGCTGCAGTCACCATCTGCAGGGATTTTAGAGGCCAGGAGAAATAACATCTGTCACTGTTTCCACTTTTTCCCCTTCTATTTGCTATGAAGTGATGGGACTGGATGCCATGATCTTAGTTTTTTGAATGTTGAGTTTCAACCAGCTTTTTCAATCTCTTTTTTCACCCTCCTCAATAGGCTTTTTAGTTTGTTGTCACTTTCTGCCTTTAGAGTGGTATCATCTACATATCTGAGGTTATTGATATTTTTCCCAGAAATCTTGATTCCAGCTTGTGATTCATTCAGCTGGGCATTTTACATGATGTCTCTGCATATAAGCTAAATAACCAAGGTGAGAGTATACAGCCTTCTTGTACTCCTTTCCCAATTTTGAACTAGTCAGTTATTCTGTGTCTGGTTTTAACTGTTGCTTCTTGACCCTAAATTATGATGCTGTTAAAGTCCTGCACTCAATATGTAAGCAAAATTGGAAAACTCAGCAGTGGCCACAGAACTGGAAAAGTTCAGTTTTCATTCTAATCCCAAAGAAAGGCAATGCCAAAGAATATACAAACTACTGTACAATTGTGCTTATTTCACATGCTAGCAAGATTGTGTTCAAAATCCCTCAAGCTAGACTTTAGCAGTATATGACTTGAGAACTTATGGTTTACAAGATGGTTTCAAAGAGGCAGAGGAACCAGCGATCATATTGCCAACATTCGCTGGATCGTGGAGAAAGCAAGGGAATTCCAGAGAAACATCTACTTCTGCTTCGTTGACTATGCTAAAGCATTTGACTCTGTGGATTACAATGAACAGTGAAAAATTCCTACAGAGATGGTAGTACCAGACCATCTTACCTGTCTCCTGAGAAACCTGTAAGTGGGTCAAGAAGCAACAGTTAGAACCAAACACGGAACAACCGACTGTTTCCAAATTGGAAAAGGAGAACAGAAGGTTATCTATTGTCACCCTGCTTATTTAACGTACATGCAGAGTATATCATATGGAATGCCAGGCTGAAATAAAGATTGCTGGGAGAAATATCAACAACCTCAGATATGCAAGGAATACCACTCTAATGGCAGAAAGTGAAGAGGAACTAAAAAGCCTGTTGAGGACGGTGGAAGAGGAGATTGAAAAAGCTGTTTTGAAACTCAGCATTCAAAAATTAAGATCATGGCATCTGGTCCCATCACTTCATGGCAAATAGAAGAGGGAAAAGTGGAACCAGTGACAGATTTTGTTTTCCTGAGCTCCAGAATCACTGTGGATGATGACTGCAGTCATGAAATTCAAGGACATTGCTTCCTGGAAGGAAAGTATAAAAATGTCAATCACTCAGTCATGTATGACTTTTTGCTACTTCATAGACGGTCGCCCACCAGGCTACTCTGTCCATGGAATTCTCCAGGCAACGATACTAGAGTGGGTTGCCATTCCCTTCTCCAGGGAATCTTGCCCACCCAAGGATCTCCTGTGTTTACAGGAAGACTCCTTACCATCTGAGATAAACCTAGACAGCATATTAAAAAGCAGAGACATCATTTTTCTAACAAATGTCAGTATAGTCAAAGGACCACAGCCTTGTCTAACTCAATGAAACTGAGCCATGCCATGTAGCACCACCCAAGACGGACAGGTCATGGTGGAGAGTTCTGACAAAATGTGGTCCACTGGAGAAGGTAATGGCAAACCATTTCAGTATTCTTGCCTTGAGAACCCCATGAACAGTATGAAAAGGCAAAAAGATAGGACACTGAAAGATAAACTCCCCAGGTGCCCAGTATGCTACTGGAGATCAGTGGAGAAATAACTCCAGAAAGAATGAAGAGATGGAGCCAAAGCAAAAACAACACCCAGTTGTGGATGTGACTGGTGATGGAAGCAAAGTTCGATGCTGTAAAGAGCAATATTGCATAGGAACCTGAAATGTTAGGTCCATGAATCAAGGCAAATTGGAAGTGGTCAAACAGGAGATGGCAAGATTGAACATCGACATTTTAGAAATCAGCGAACTAAAATGGACTGGAATGGGTGAATTTAACTCAGATGACCACTATATCTACTATTATGGGCAAGAATCCCTTAGAAGAAATGGAGTAGCCATCATAGTCAACAAGGGTCCAAAATGCAGTACTTGGATGCAATCTCAAAAACGACAGAATAATCTCTGTTTGTTTCCAAGGCAACCCATTCACTATCACAGCAGTCCAAGTCTATGCCCCGACCAGTAATGCTGAAGAAGCTGAATTTGAATGGTTCTGTGAAGACCTACAAGACATTCTAGAACTAACACCCCCAAAAGATGTCCTTTTCATTATAGGGGACTGGAATGGAAAGGTAGGAAGTCAGGAAACACCTGGAGTTACAGGCAAATTTGGCCTTGGAGTACAGAATGAAGCAGGGCAAAGGCTAATAGAGTTTTGCCAAAGAACGCACTGGTCATAGCAAACACCCTCTTCCAACAACACAAGAGAAGACTTTACACATGGACATCGCCAGATGGTCAATACCGAAATCAGATTGATTATATTCTTTTCAGCCAAAGATGGAGAAGCTCTATACAGTCAGCAAAAACAAGACTGGGAGCTGACTTTGGCTCAGATCATGAACTCCTTATTGCCAAATTCAGACTTAAATTGAAGAAAGCAGGGAAAACCACTAGGCATTCAGGTATGACCTAAATTAAATCCCTTATGATTATACAGTAGAAGTGACAAGTAGATTCAAGGGATTAGATCTGATAGAGTGACTGATGAACTATGGACGGAGGTTTGTGACATTGTACCAGGAGGCAGGGATCAAGACCATCCCCAAGAAAAAGAAATGCAAAGAGGCAAAATGGCAGTCTGAGGAGGCCTTACAAATAGCTGTGAAAAGAAGAGAAGCAAAAGGCAAAGGAGAAAAGGAAAGATATACCCATTTGAATGCAGAGTTCCAAAGAATAGCCAGGAGAGATGGGAAAGCCTTCCTCAGTGATCAATGCAAAGAAACAGAGGAAGACAACAGAATGGGAAAGACTAGAGATCTCTTCAAGAAAATTAAAGATACCAAGGGAACATTTCATGCAAAGATGGGTTCAATAAAGGACAGAAATGGTATGGACCTAACAGAAGCAGAAGATATTAAGAAGAGGTGGCAAGAATACACAGAAGAAGTATACAAAAAAGATCTTCATGACCCAGATAATCACGATGGTGTTATCACTCACCTAGAGCCAGACATCCTGGAATGTGAGGTCAAATGGGCCTTAGGAAGCATCACTACAAACAAAGCTAGTGGAGATGATGGAATTCCAGTTGAACTATTTCAAATCCTAAAAGATCGTGCTGTGAAAGTGCTGCACTCAATATGCCAGCAAATTTGGAAAACTCAGCAGTGGCCACAGGACTGGAAAGGGTCAGTTTTCATTCCAATCCCAATGAAAGGCAACGCCAAAGAATGGTCAAACTACCACACAATTGCACTCATCTCACACCCTAGCAAAGTAAAGCTCAAAATTCTCCAAGCCAGGCTTCAACATTATGTGAACCATGAACTTCCAGGTGTTCAAGCTGGTTTTAGAAAAGGCAGAGGAACCAGAGATCAAATTGCCAACATCCTCTGGATCATTGAAAAAGCAAGAGAGTTCCAGAAAAACATCTACTTTGGCTTTATCTATTATGCCAAAGCCTTTGACTATGTGGATCACAACAAACTGTGGAAAATTCTGAAAGAGATGGGAATACCAGACCACCTGACCTGCCTCCTGAGAAATCTGCATGCAGGTCAAGAAGCAACAGTTAGAACTGGACATGGAACAACAGACTGATTCCAAATCAGGAAAGGAGTATGTCAAGGCTGTATATTGTCACCCTGCTTATTTAACTTCTATGCAGAGTACATCATGAGAAATGCTTGGCTGGATGAAGCACAAGCTGGAATCAAGATTGCTGGGAGAAATATCAGTAACCTCAGATATGCAGATGACAACACCCTTATGGCAGAAAGCGAAGAACTAAAGAGCCTCTTTAAAGAAGAGAGTGAAAAAGTTGGCTTAAAACTCAGCATTCAGAAAACTAAGATAATGGCATCTGGTCCCATCACTTCATGGCAATTAGATGGGGAAACAATGGAAACAGTGAGAAACTTTATTATTTGGGCTCCAAAATCCCTGCAGATGGTGACTGCAGCCATGAAATTAAAAGATGCTTGCTCCTTGGAAGAAAAGTTATGACCAACCTAGATAGCATATTAAAAAGCAGAGACATTACTTTGCCTACAAAGGTCCATCTAGTCAAAGCAATGGTTTCTCCAGTAGTCATGTATGGGTATGAGAGTTGAACTACAAAGAAAGCTGAGTGCCGAAAAATTGGTGCTTTTGAACTGTGGTGTTGGAGAAGACTCTTGAGAGTCCCTTGGACTGTAGGGAGATCCAACCAGTCCATCCTAAAGCAAATCAGTCCTGAATATTCATTGGAAGGACTGATGCTGAAGCTGAAGCTCCCATACATTGGCCACCTGCTGTGAAGAGCCGACTCATTTGAAAAGACCCTGATGCTGGGGAAGATTGAAGGTCGGAGGCGAAGGGGATGACAGAGGATGAGATGGTTGGATGGCATCACTGACTCATTGGACATGAGTTTGAGTAAGCTCTGGGAGTGGTGATGGACAGGGAGGCCTGGTGTGCTGCAGTGCATGGGGTCACAGAGAGTCAGACATGACTGAGCGACTGAACTGAACTGATGCTTTTTCCATTAGTAATGCGTGGATGTGAGAGTTGGTTCATACAGAATGTGAGTGCTAAAGAATTGATGCTTTCTAACTGTGGTCCTCAAGAAGACTCTTGAGAGTCCCCTTGACTACAAGGATATCAAACCAGTCAATTATAAAGGAAATCAACCCTAAATATTCATTGGAAGGACTCATGCTGAAGCTGAAGCTCCAATACTTTGGCCACATGATGAGAACTGATTGATTGGAAAAGAACCTGATGGCAGGAAAGATTGAGGGCAGGAGGAGTAGGGGGTAACAGAGGTTGAGATGGTTGAATGGCATCACTGGCTCAATGGACATTAGTTTGAACAAAATCTGGGAAATACTGGAGGACGGAGGAGCCTGATGTGCTATAGTCTATGGGATCGCAAAGAGTTGGATATGACTCAGTGACTAAACAACTAATAGTTGATTTAAAATGTTCTGTTAGTTTCTGGTATACAGCAAAGTGAGTCAATTATACATATACATACAATCATTTTAAAAAAATATTATTTTCCCATATTACATTACAGAGTGTCCTTTTCTTTTCTTATTGTATCTCTGAATAGATTCTGAATTTGTTCCTTTTTGATTGTTTCTTATCTTGCAACGAAGTGAGACCCTTCTGGACCAGCTATCTGAAGGAGGTTCATTTTCAGGAGAAGTCATGGTCTTGTTCCAGGCTAGCAGGAATCCACCCTGCTTCACAGTGATATTCCTAACAACAGAAGCCCGAGTGTGGGCTTTATTTACGTTCTCCTTAATTTCTCTGAAACTTGTAATTGCAGGTTTGTTCATAATGAATTGTTTTGCCTTCTCTTTGGTTTCACTGACAGACTGCTTCCAGCAAATGAGTTTCTGTGGGATTGTTCACCCCTCCCGTCTTGTTTCATGGTGCCATTCAGTTCTTAGGACGCTTTCACTGACAGTCTGTGAACCCTGTTCTCATTATATCAAAGAAGGGTTTTTTTTTTTGGTTTTGTTTTTCTTTTCAGGGTATGTCATCAGCTTTGGAAAACTCTGCTCTGCGAGCTTTGTAACCACAAATAATCTTATGGTTTCTTCCCAGACTCCTGTTTGACCTTGATGGTGCCACCTCATTTGTTGGGGGGTCGGGGTCCTAGATCCTTCTTAGTTTCATCAAAGATGAAGCTACACTTCTTTTTCTCATTGGCTTTATTGTGTTTTCTGAGAGGAGAATGGAGCAGCAAGTTCTTTTTAACATACTAAAAGCCAGGATATGGCTTCACAATTTATGCTGTTTATGCATTTTATTTAGATGTTTCTCTTGTGCTGAGATCTATTTTAGACTGTGACTATTACTAGTAATTTGGTCCTCTAAAAAATTATTTTTCACTTTTTTTTTTGATAGCAACTAAGGCATGAAAATCTGGTGAATTTGTTGGAAGTGTGTAAGAAAAAAAAGCGATGGTACCTCGTCTTTGAGTTTGTTGACCATACGGTTCTTGATGACTTGGAGCTCTCTCCAAATGGACTAGACTACCAACTAGTTCAAAAGTATTTGTTTCAGGTTATCAGTGGGATTGGATTTTGTCACAGTCACAATGTAAGTATTCAGTTTAAATAATTATTTATTAAGTTGAAAAGTTGGGAGAATATACAGTGAACACCCATTGCTATTAGTGTATCCACCTATTGCTGGATTCTATACTTGCTAACATTTTGTTATATTTGTTTTATTAAATATTTATTCATCTTTTCTTCCATTTGTCTACTTATTAATCTGCCTGATTTATTTATGCATTATTTGAAAGTAAGTTACAGACATCAGTGCTTCAACTCTACATACTTGAGCTATGCATGTTATTAACAAGCCATTACTGTGGATATCTAGGATATAATAGAATTAGTAGCTATGCTACTAACTTTAGCCTATGCAAAATGCTCAGCTGTGCCAGTTTCTGGTCCTCTGAGAGTTTACAATAAATATATCTTCAAAGTTTTCAAAATAAAATTTACTTGTATTAGAGAATTAGACCTAATAATTTGTTTTGCCTAGTTCTAGAATTTGTACTATTGTTTCCCAGTGTCCTGTTTTCTCTTTCCATAGTCTTTTTATAAAAGGACTTTCCATAGTCCTTTTATAACCAACTGACCTTTTTTACATTTACAATTTTTACAAATGTAAAAATTTATATTTTTTTGCCTCTTTACATTGATAATTGCTTGATGTATGCCTCCACTTGGGTGCTCAGAAATCCACCTAAAAACTCATATTGCTGAAACTAAACTCCTAATTATTCTTAACCAAAATTAACCTTCTCTAGACTTTCCTATTTTTTGTTAATGGACCCACCATTCTTTTAGATTCCCAGATTTAAGGAAAGTATCTGAGATTACTTCCTAAATTCTGTTGATTTAGAATATTTCTACACTCCACCTCTTTCTTTCCATTCATTTGAGCACCAGACTAGTGTAGGCCCTTTGTTTTTGTTGTTGTTCAGTTGCTAAGTCACGTCTAAGTCATTGAAACCCCACAGACTGCAGGACGCCAGGCTTCCCTGTCCTTCACTGTCTCCTGGAATTTGTTCAAACTCATGTCCATTGAGTTGGTGATGCCATCCAACCATGTCACCCTCTGTCGTCCCCTTCTCCTCACGCCCTCAATCTATCATCTCCTATTTGTCCCACTTCTCTTCTCCCCACTTCTAGTCACCCTCTTTGCTTTATCTTGTTCATGGCCTTCTTTAAATGTTCAATATCTTCTTTAAACACCATATGGGTCATGTCATGGGTTCCCATCACCTTGACATGAGCTCAGACTTCCCAGGCTGGCAGTTGAGGCATAACCTAGTAAGTAACCTCTACTCCAGGAAAAACATTTCCCTAGTGGCTACTGGTCTACTCCCATTCTCACTCTTTTGCTCTTTTTGTCCCATTCACTTGGATTGCCCTTTCATTTCTACATTTATCTAGGTCACACTAGTATTAAAGACCTGTCTTAGAGCCCACCTTTTTCCTCGAAAATTGTTTCTGACCACCACAGTCTTCCATGATAGCTTTACTCTCTTAGTCTTGAGAGCACTCATTATCAGAGCAATTGATTGGAAATTGATCGAAGGCAAAAGAAGAAGGGGCTGGCAGAGGATGAGACAGTTAGAGAGCATCACCAATTCAATGGACATGAACTTGAGTGAACTCCAGGAGATAGTGGAGGATAGAGGAACCTAGTATGCCACAGTCTTTGGGGTCACAAAGAGTTGGACACACCTTAGTGACTGAACAACAACAGCAACATATATTTCATTCAATATCATTCATCATGTAAATACAATTTAGTTCTTCAAATAAAATTTCAAGCATAAATGTTCTTTTTTCCCCAGCTCGGTCTCAGGTTCTTTAAACCCAGGAACAACGTTATATGCTTTTATCTGTCTTCATCATAGGGACAAAAAACAGTGCCCTGCACATAACAGGTGCTAAAAAAAAAAAGCTTGCTTAACTTGATGTGCCATTCAATATGTGTCATGCTCTGCTTTTTATATCATAGATTATACACAGAGATATTAAGCCAGAGAACATATTAGTCTCCCAGTCGGGCGTTGTCAAGCTGTGTGATTTCGGATTTGCACGGACGCTGGCAGCTCCCGGGGAGGTGTACACTGATTACGTGGCCACGCGGTGGTACAGAGCGCCAGAGCTGCTGGTTGGTGACGTCAAGTATGGCAAGTAAGACGTCGTCAGCAGGGCGGGGGTGCGGAGGCAGACTTGGCTCTCCTTTTTTGATAAAGTGGAATATGTCTTCGGTATAATGACAGTCCCTCTAATTGGGCTTCCTTGGTAGCTCAGCAGTAAAGAATCTGCCAGTGTGGGAGCCACGAGTTCAATCCCTTGGTTTGGGAAGATGCCCTGGAGAAGGAGACGGCACCCCACTCCAGTACTCTTGCCTGGGAAACCCCATGGACGGAGGAACCTAGTGGCTACATCCTTGGGGTTACAAAAAGAGTCAGACACAACTTAGTGACTCAGCACTCGCCCTCTGCGATGGCCCACACCCTTGTCTGTGGAGTGTGGTTCTCTCTAAATAAATCCCACTTCTTACCTTAAGAAAAAAAAAAGATCCCTTCTAATACTGAAAGGAAGTTTTCAGTTTAGAAAACTTTATAAAGTGATTTGTAATCACTTTTGTGTTTCCCCTTTAAACATTCTTGTGAAATGGGTTGGTATGAGTATGATTATTTTAAAGGTAGAGAAATCAAGGTGAGTAAGTGGTCTGTTTTTAATAGTAAGTTAGAAATAGATATATTTATCACTTGTAAAGGGAGGTAACATTGATTAGGTAAGTCTGACACTTGCATTGAGGCCGAGTAGAGTGGGCAGGGGTGGGGGTAGAAATGGAATGAAGTGAACCATTTTAAAAATACAAATCATCTTCATAAATGAATTCTATAAAGAAGAAGGGATTGCAGGTTTTACCAGTTTCAATAGAAATTGTTCTAAAATATTTTCTATAATTTCTCTGTTTTTAGAGCATATATCGTTTAATATTTACTCTGAGCTCTCATTTTACTGCCATGCTGTAATTTCTGTACCAGCTATGGCCTTAAGCAATTTCAAGGTAGTTGTTCCTATGGTAATGATGCCAGAATACTCTATAAATTCTTGTGACCGATTTTTAAGAGAGTTTTTCTATTTTCTCCGTATTAGCTTTCTGGTCTTGTTGTTTGTGTCCCCAGTAACCATCTTGTTCTGGTATGCTGTTTTCAGTGTATAGTTGGATACACTGATGAACCTTGTTCAAATTATGTGTAAAGAAAAATGAGTAGCCTCTGACTGCAAACCCAGAAGACTTATATCCAGAATAAAGTATACTTAACAAGCATTTTGACTATTTGGTAGCCTTGTGTCACATGCTTGAAGTTTCCTGAAATCTGATTATTGTAATGTTGGAAGTTAATACTTTAAGTTTATAGAAAAAAATATTTGGGAGCATAATTTAAGGCTTACTGTTACTTTTCTTGATACCAAGAATACAAAATAGTAATATGCAAATGACAGAGGATGAGATGGTTAGATGGCATCCCCAACTCAATGAACATAAGTTTGAGTAAACTCTGAGAGATAGTGAAGAACAGGAAAGCCTGGTGCACTGCAGTCCACGAGGTGGCAAAGAGTTAGACACAACTTAGTGATTGAACAACCACAGTATGCAGAACAGATTCAGTCATAGTAAACATATTAGGTGTTGGTGATGGACAGGGAAGCCTGGAGTGCTGCATTCTGTGGGGTCGCAAAGAGTCCAACACGACTGAGTGACTGAACTGAACTGAAATACATCAGGATCCCAGATTTTACATCACATTGCTTTTCTTTCAGGGCTGTTGATGTGTGGGCCATTGGCTGTCTGGTAACTGAAATGCTCATGGGGGAGCCCCTCTTTCCTGGAGATTCTGATATTGATCAGTTATATCATATTATGGTGTGTTTAGGTAAGATTATGCATCTGTATTTTAAGTTTTAGTAATTTTTTCCCATGTGATTTTATTGGTTTGTATTGATTTTGCAAGTTGTTGGTACACTAAAGATGATGCGTGTTTTGAATGAATATAGGGAGCAAATAGGAAAACCTCATTTCTCTCTCTCTCTGTCTCTCTCTCTCTCTATATATAGATGTAAATATTCATTCATTCATCCTCTGCCTGTTTTTTGTCTATCTGACATATGATCCTAATAATTTTACCTGTCCTCCTGCCCAGCTCCCCTCTAAAGAAAAGAGCAAACATTGGACATTTTTCTGCACATTTGCATTCAGTAAGTCACACGTAGAGAGAATACAAATGATCATATTATCTTTGGGTCAGCAAGCATTTGGTATAATATGACTATTACCTCATTCTCATCTTCACATTGAGTGACACAGGGACTTCCAAGGTGATTTAATCTTGCTTCAGTCAGGACTTTTGCTCTTTGTACTTTGTGCAGAATTTCAAAGCTACATTATCAAAGTCTTCTCATATTTGTTGAAATGTCAACTTTCTGTTGGGCGATGGAGTTTGGAAAATGGAAATGATGGGAAATATCTTGAGGATTAAGTGTTTAGGTTAGAAATTCCATAAACAACACAGTGGTTTCTTACAGCAGAATTTTCATATGTATATTTTATATTCAGTCAGTCAGTTCAGTCACTCAATCATGTCGAACTCTTTGCGACCCCATGGACTGCAGCATGCCAACTTTCCTGTCCGTTGCCAACTCCCAGAGCTTACTCAAACTCATGTCCATCGAGTCAGTGATGCCATCCAACCATCTCATCCTCTGTCATCCCCTTCTCCTCCCACCTTCAGTCTTTCCCAACATCAGGGTGTTTTCTATTGAATCAGTTCTTCTCATTAGGTGGCCAAAGTATTGGAGTTTCAGCTTCAGCATCAGTCCTTCCAGTGAATATTCAGGACTGATTTCCTTTAGGATAGGTTGATTGGCTCTCCTTGCAGTCCAAGGGACTCTCAAGAGTCTTCTCCAACACCACAGTTCAAAAGCATCAATTCTTCTGCACTCAGCTTTCTTTATAGTCCAACTCTCACATACATACATGACTACTGGAAAAGCCATAGCTTTGACTAGATGGACCTTTGTTGGCAAAGTAATGTCTCTGCTTTTTAATGTGCTGTCTAGGTTGGTCATAGCTTTTCTTCCAAGCGTCTTTTAATTTCATGGCTGCAGTCACCATCTGCAGGGATTTTGGAGCCCAAATAATAAAGTCTCTCATCTCTCACTGTTTCCATGGTTTCCCCATCTGTTTGCCATGATGTGATGGGACCGGATGCCATGATCTTAGTTTTCTGAATGTTGAGTTTTAAGCCAACTTTTTCACTCTCCTCTTTAAAGAGGCTCTTTAGTTCTTCGCTTTCTGCCATAAGGGTGGTGTCTTCTGCATATCTGAGGTTATAGATATTTCTCCCGCAATCTTGATTCCAGCTTGTGCTTCATCCAGCCTGGTATTTTGCATGATGTACTCTGCATAGAAGTTAAATAAGAAGGGTGACAATATACTGCCCTGACATACTCCTTTCCTGATTTGGAACCAGTCTGTTGTTCTATGTCCAGTTCTAACTGTTGCTTCTTGAGCTGCAACAGGAGGCAGGTCAGGTGGTCTGGTATTCCCATCTCTTTCAGAATTTTCCACAGTTTGTTGTGGTCCACATAGTCAAAGGCTTAGGCGTAGTCAATAATGCAGAAGTAGATGTTTTTCTGGAACTCTTTTGCTTTTTCAATGATCCAATGGTTGTTGGCAGTTTGATCTCTGGTTCCTCTGCCTTTTCTAAATCTAGCTTGAACATCTGGAAGTTCACGTACTGTTGAAGTCTGGCTTGGAGAATTTTGAGCATTACTTTGCTAGGGTGTGAGATGAGTACAATTGTGTGGTAGTTTGAGCATTCTTTGGCGTTGCCTTTCTTTGGGATTAGAATGAAAACTGACCCTTTCCAGTCCTGTGGCCACTGCTGAGTTTTCCAAATTTTCTGGCACATTGAGTGCAGCACTTTCACAGCATCACCTTTTAGGATTTGAAATAGTTCAACTGGAATTCCATCACCTCCACTAGCTTTGTTTGTAGTGATGCTTCCTAAGGCCCACTTGACTTTGCATTCCAGGATATCTGGCTCTAGGTGATTGATCACACCATCGTGGTTATCTGGGTATTTTATATTAGGTTAGATATTAAAATTGAGAGTAAAGACAAAAGTGATTAAATCAGGCCAACATCACTTGGGTAAAAATTAAATTCTTAAAGAGTGGAACTTTTTTATTTATATTAGATTCTGACCATACAACTATTAGCATTTTCTGTTTGGGTCAGCATTTTGTGCTTTGTTGGAAATAAAGCATTTTTTTTATACCATTATAAGAAATTATGCAATGTTCTTTACCTGTCCTTTTCCTAAGCTCCACCCTCATGTCTTCAAGTTTCTACACAGTGGTGTGGGAACTTCTCTGAATGAGTATGTTGAGATGTGAATGTTGATTTCCTTTGAGTTGACTTGTGCCAAAACCACCATGAGAGCGCCGTCTTTGGTTGCCTTCGCTTGCTGAGAGAGTCCCCACTTTTACATAACGAGTTCCTGTCATCTCTACTCCACACCACCTGTCCTGTGATGCATAATAACAGAGATGTGTGCTATTCTCACTGCTAGGTAATCTAATTCCAAGACACCAGGAGCTGTTTTATAAAAATCCTGTGTTTGCTGGAGTAAGGTTGCCTGAAATCAAAGAAACGGTGCCTCTTGAAAGACGCTATCCCAGACTCTCTGAAGTTGTGATTGATTTAGCAAAGGTAATCAATACTTTTTCTTTGCTCTTTCTGACAGGGAATTTACATTATGGGGATTTGATTTTCCCTTTTTTTTTTTTTTCTGGTCTGCTTGATCTTTTCGGTCAACCCCTTCCTCTGACAACTTAAATTTTTGTACATTAAGAGAGGAGAAAGGGGGCAGCAGAGGGTGAGATGGTTAGACGGCATCGCTGACTCAATGGACAGGGATTTGAGCAAACACGGGGGACAGTGGAGGACAGGGGAGCCTGATGTGCTGCAGTCCATGGGGTCACAAGGAGTTGGATACAACTTAGCTGCTGAACAACAGCAAGAACAACATTAAGAAAGAGTTTAATTTGGTGGGAACAGAGATGGAGGAATGCCAGAGATAAAAGCCTGAAAATTTTGCTTGTTTTTTTTTTAAAAAAACTTTTTGTATTATCTAGCATGTTTTAAGTGTGAAAACATTCCCATAATGATGTGTTTTTAATGTCTAACATTTAAAATGCAGGCCTTGTATAAGTGGAAAAGAGGAGAAAATAGGATAAGAAAATGAAAAGATGAGTAGAGAAATATTTAAGTCTAGGGCTTTAAAGTATTAAAGTCTACAGATCATGATCTGTAGTATATTGTTAAAAAGGGGCTTTTATTCAACCACTAGATTCACTGAAGCTAATTTTTACATGATCGTCACCTTTGCCTTGTATTTAATTGAGGAAGATATTAGGGACATTCTCACTGGATCAAATTCTTTCTAAAAGTGGACCTTTTGGATTTATTAGCTCAAAAAAGCCTCATTAGTTAGGACTGTCCTAAAGTGTGGTTGTTTGTTTTTTTTTGGGGGGGGGGTTGGCCCACACAGCATGGCATGTGAGATCTTGGATCTTGGTTACCTGACCAGGGATCAGACCCAAACCCGTGCCCTCTGCTGTGAAAGCACAAAGTCATACCCATGGACCACCAGGGAGGTCCCTGTCCTAAAGTGTCGATAAAATAAATATCTCGAAAAGAGCAGGGTCACATAACATTTAGCTAAGATAGTTTTTGCTTTTTTACTTCTTTAAATAACTCATTTTAAAAAAGCTTGGTAAGCTTATGAATAGTTATAACAAGTTCTTAGAAAAATACATTGTTATTTTTCTACATAATGTAACAGATCCAAATATTCTTTATTTAGACTAGCTTTATGATCTGTCTGTAAAGAGATTTAAAAGGAATAAAGGTAAAATGATTGTCCAACTTATGTCCCTTATGGTAGAATCATATGACTTTTTAAACATTTTATTCCTTTTTAATCATAGGAAATCTTAAACATAGAAAAGGAAGTAGATAAAATAGTGGTGTCATGACCCCCATAAGCTGGTCATTAGCTACAGTGGTTAAAAATCTTTGGCAAATATTTCATCTATCCTATCCACACACTTAGGAATTTTTTTTCCTCAGCAGTTTTTTACTGTGTGGCCTGTGGGATCTTATTTCCTTGACTAGGAATTGAACCTCCGCCCCCTTAGTGGAACCACAGAACCTTAAGCACTGGACCACTGGGAATTCCCTCAGCAACATTTTTTTGGAGTATTTTGAAGCAAATTGCAGATATTATGGTATTTCACTTACAAATACATTAATTATTTGTATAATTTTCTTGTTCATTTAAAGCTACCTATTGAGTCCCTTCTATTTTTACTAGCTGTGAGTGATTCCATTGGGTCAGAACAAGATATAATGAAATCTATATGAAAATGAAAGAACAAGATAAAATGAAATCATCTATGTCAAGTATCTAGCGCAATAATAAGCGCAGAGTAGTTCCCTTCCCTTCTATTCTGCAAGTACTGTAAATTTAAAAAATTGTCAAGAATTTCTTAATATAAAATACCTAATCAGTGCTCAAAGTTTCATTAATTTTCTCATAATTCCTTTTTATAGTTTGAATTAGGATCCACATGAAGTCTAGAGGTCACAATTGGTTGATATGTCTCTTAAGACACTTAATTTACAAGCTCCTCTTCACCTCTTTGTTTTTTATTTAAACCTTGCCATTTATCTATTAAAGAAAATAGGTTGTTTGTCCCATAGAATTTTTCACATAGTATAGTTTAATATGTTCCTCCGTGTCCCATATTTTGTATAAACTCATAGTAGAGCTAGAGCTTAATCGGAATTAGGTTGAATTTTTTGGCAAGAATACTTCATAAGAGGTTTGTATATTCAGAGACGCTGAATGTCTGGAGGTCTTTCTTTTTGTGATATTAGCAGTCATTGGTGGTCACTGTCTAGATTTGTGCTTTATTCCTTATCACTTATTATAGATGTTTAAAATTCATTGACTCTGAAGAAGAATTTTCTATGTTTAGACATGTGAATGTAGGCAGTTCTTTGATATGAACTATATGTATTCTTTGGTTTCCCAGAAATGCTTACATATTGACCCAGACAAAAGGCCCTTCTGTGCGGAGCTCCTGCACCACGATTTCTTCCATATGGATGGATTTGCTGAGAGGTATGCTACTATGTGTTCTGTGTCACATCAACCTAGGGTCAAAGTAAGGCCCCCATAGCAGTACGTAACAGTAACAAACAGTATTTCTTTACCCACCTATTCTAACAGGATCTCAAATATTTACCACCCTACCTCCATTCACCCTTGGCAACAACACATTCCTAGGAGTGGTCCCCTGCCTTCACCAAATCAGGGCTCTTGGTTTTCACGAAGCAGTCCCTTCATGCCATTCTTTCTCTCTCCCTGTGATGACCTCCATCACTCGGGTCACTGATTTCTGGTCTTGCTACCAGCTGTGCGATGCTATCATCTTGGGTCCTGATGCATTTGCAAAGGTGGCATCTCCTGTTGCTGCTGAACTTACACCACACCCAGTCCTCTGACACTGCTGACTGTGGATGCACGTGGAGACCTCGATGTGCCAAACCTGTGGGAGCCAGAATAGCTGGCGTGGTCCCCCTGTGCTGCTCCAGCCGCTGGCATCCGTGCAGCTGACAAAACAAAAAATAGTGAGATGAGTGGCAATGACACTGCTTTATGTTTCTGCCAATCTATTTATTATCCACCTTAGTAAAAGATAACCGGATCCTCGTATTTGCTTCCACATTTGATTTCTTATGTTGTTTTGGTTGAAATATACAGAGAAACTGTGGTCTCACATAAATATGTAGTTGGAAAATGGAAGAGAATTTTGATAGTTGTTTTAGGTCACTGTGAGTATTTTTCTTTAATTCCATACCAAAAAACTTTGATACTGTACCCAAACTTGACAGCGGTAGTTTCTTAAAAGTTGCTTGTATTGTGGAATCTGAAACCGTATCAATGAGCTTCTTTTCCCATTACATTAAAATCCGCTTGTCCGTCTTGCACTTTGAGTAGATCTTTTACTCATGCATGCTTTTGTAGAATCATTCATTAGTCATTTGGAAAATACTCTTTTGCTAAGTTATATAGAGCTTTATTTAATAATGTTGACATTTAATTGGGCTATATAAAAAAGTCACATTCTCATCAGAAAAACCTTTAGTATTAGGAATCTGCTAAGTTCACGGTAGTGGATACAAGTTGAATGAAATTCTAATTTTTTATAAAAAGGTGAATTTTACCATTAATGCAAATATTATTGGATTTTTCCTTGAAGTAACACACTCCTTTGTTCATTTTTTAAAAGAAAATATCTGCTGAATACCCCAAGTCTGAGTAGTAATAATTTTTCTATCAGTTTTTCAAGTAATAATGTTCCATGAAGAAAGTGGCTAGTTTAGCTTGTAACTCAACCAGCTACACAAGTGCTTTTCTTAAGACAACCATTGCACTTTGATTTGCAGTGGAGGTACCTTTTCAGGGGTATAGATTTAATAACGGATATATATACACACACATATATATGTATATATATACTTACTGTCCCATCAGGGACATTCTTAAACAAAACTGCCCCTCCCCAACTTAAACTTGAGAATTTGTGACTAGGAAGAATATAATAAAGTTTGTGTAAGGTTTGTAAAGTTTTGTACCTCTGTAAAGTTTGGTGCCTCTGCTTCAATCTTGGTAAGGTGCCTGCAGTTTCCCCCTGTTGCTTTTTATTTCATCAAATGTCAGCATGGTGAAAAAGAAGTCACCATCATACTAAGATAAGAGCTTTGATGTTATGAACCTCCTGGAAGATTTTCAGAGATCTCCAGCGGTCCGCAGAAACCTCATTTCTCATTTTGAATAACACAGTCTAGTTTAATGCTCAAATCTTAAAGATAAATATCTTGAACATCAATTTTTTCCCAGATTTATCTGTTTCATACAGTCTTATCAACAAATGTATTCTTACGTAGGTTTCCTCAGGAACTGCAGTTAAAAGTACAGAAAGATGCCAGAAACATTTCTTTATCTAAAAAATCTCAAATCAGAAAGAAGGAAAAGGAAAAGGATGAGTCCTTGGGTGAAGAGAGAAAAACACTTGTGGTGCAGGTAAATTTCCATGTTTTAAGGCATATTAAATTTTAAATTTAATATATCCTTAAATTTGAGGGGGGTATGGGATATTGAAGATCTTAAAAGTTTCCTGAGTGGTTAACAAGTTCACGTTTAGATTAGTTATAAAAATGTATTTTCTGTAGACATTACCTGTTTTAAAAAAAAATCTTAGGATATCATGTACTGAGTGCCTACTATACTCAAGTCTGTACAACAGGGCTTGTCGGGAAATCATACTCATTCAAGAACATTTAGACATGCATGTGCACACTCATATGCAAACACATAACACGGTTTTTTCCCCTTAGATAATAGGAGAGAGAAATATAATTTTTAGAATTTTATATAAAGTAGAGCATTTAAAAATTGAGATTTGGGTACTCAATTTATTTGAAATTTACTTTTCTTGGTAAATTATCCAGCATCTGTTCTCAGTAAGATAATTCAAATCTACCACCAGCTCACTCACATTTTCTCAAATGAACCCAAAGGAGAAAGAGGACTCAATTTTGTGTTCCCTGACTTTTGGATACATGAGAACAAAAGTCAGCATGCTTGAGTCCTCTTTCATGGTTTTCCACTGAAATATAATTTGATATGTGTATACCTGCTTATGTGTATGTATAATTTTTTTTTAAAGTTATTTATTTTTGACTGCGCTGCTCTTCATTGCTGCGTGGGGGCTGTCTCTAGTTGCAGTGAGTGGGGGCTACCCTCTGGTTGTGGTGTGTGGGCTTCTCACTGCAGTGGCTTCTCTCATTGTGGAGCATGAACTCTAGGGCATGAGCTCAGCAGTTGCAGTACTTGGGCTTCCGTAGTTGTGGCGCACAGCCTTAGTTTTGCCCCTTGGCAGGTAGAATCTTCCTGAATCAGGGACTGAACCTGTGTCTCCTGCATTGGCAGGCAGATTCTTAACCACTGCACCACGAGGGAAGTTCTGTGTACATATCATTAAATCTGATATATATATGTGTGTGTGTGTGTGTGTGTGTGTGTGTGTGTCAGAGCTAGTGTAAGTTGCATTTTCATTTGAAATAGATGTCTGACTGAGAATCCCAGGTTTAGTTTTAATTCCAGAGGTGGAATGAGAAAAACCGGAGCCCAAGAAGGTGATCTCTCTGAAATTCTGCTTTTGTTGACAGGTACTTCATGGGAAAAGGTTATTTTTCCTTCCCCTCAGATCATTAATGTTGTTAACATTTTATAACAGGATACCAATGCCGATCCCCAAATTAAGGATTCTAAAGTATTTAAAACAAAAGGACCAAAAACAGATGGAGAAAAAGTGGAAAAAGCGAGTCGAGCTTCAAATGCCAGCTGTCTCAATGACAATGGGATGAGCCCCGTCAAAATAGTGCCTTCAACGAGCCTCCGAGATGGCAGCAATGGCAGCGTGGACCAAACAAGAAATCCAGGCATGGCGATTCCCCCACTCACACACAATCTTTCTGCAACAGCTCCCACTGTTACTTCTGGAATGGGAACTATCTCAGGAATTCAGAGTTACAGGTATGAATTGGGAAAATAAGAACAAAATGTTCTTGCATATTTACAAGCTGCAAATATTTATTAGTCCAGCCACCTGCATTATTACTCTTAGACTTCTGGATACTCTTCATTATTTTTTTTTTTAAATTATTTATTTGGCTGTCAGGTCTTAACTGGCAAAACACACGATCTTTCATTGCAGTGCACTGACTATCTAGTGGTGTCATACCAGCTTTAGAAGGCACACCTCAGTAGTTGGTTGAGGTGCACAGGCTTCATTGCTCTGTGGTATGTGGGATCTTAGTTCCCTGACCAGGAATTGAACCCACGTACCCTGCAATGCAAGGCAGAGTCTTAACCACTAGACCACCAGGGAAGTCCCTGCTATTCCTTCTTGTCAGGTTGCTGTTTCAAAAGACTTCTTGGCCAATGTGATGAAAATTATGAGCGTTTGATCAAAAAATTTACCGAGTCCTAAGGAAATAGAGTTGTATTATTTAAGGTGAAGAGACTCTATAGCTATTTAGTCTAATAACACAAAAAGAGGTTGTCATAATAAAAGAGATAATTGGTTTTGCATATCTGCTGCTGCATGGTGTGGCTGTGGGCATTTAGTAGTACAGTTCTGTTCAGTTCAGTCCCTCCCTCAGTCGTGTCTGACTCTGCGACCCCATGCACGTCAGGCCTCCCTGTCCATCACCAACTCCCAGAGTTTACTCAAACTCATGTCCATTGAGTCAGTGATGCCATCCAACCATCTCATCCTCTGTCATCCTCTTCTCCTCTTGTCTTCAATCTTTCCCAGCATCAGGGTCTTTTCAAATGAGTCAGCTCTTTGCATCAGGTGGCCAAAGTATTGGCATTTCAGCTTCAACATCAGTCCTTCCAGTGAACACCCAGGACTGATCTCCTTTAGGATGGACTGGTTGGATCTCTTTGCAGTCCAAGAGACTCTCAAGAGTCTTCTCCAACACCACAGTTGAAAAGCATCAATTTTTTGGTGCTCAGCTTTCTTTATAGTCCAACTCTCACATCCATACATGACTATTGGAAAAACCATAGCCTTGACTAGATGGACCTTTGTTGGCAAAGTAATGTCTCTGCTTTTTAATATGCTGTCTAGGTTGGTCATAACTTTCCTTCCAAGGAGTAAGTGTCTTTCAATTTCATGGCTGCAGTCACCATATGCAGGGATTCGGGAGCTCCCAAAAATAAAGTCAGCTGCTGTTTCCACTGTTTCTCCATCTATTTGCCATGAAGTGATGGGACTGGATGCCATGATCTTAGTTTTCTGAATGTTGAGTTTTAAGCCAACTTTTTCACTCTCCTCTTTCACTTTCATCAAGAGGTTCTTTAGTTTTTCTTCACTTTCTGCCGTAAGGGTGGTGTCATCTGCATATCTGAGGTTATTGATATTTCTCCCAGCAATCTTGATTCCAGCTTTTGCTTCATCCAGCCCAGCGTTTCTGATGATGTACTCTGCATATAAGTTAAATAAGCAGGGTGACAATATACAGCCTTGACGTACTCCTTTTCCTATTGGGAACCAGCCTGTTGTTCTACGTCCAGTTCTAACTGTTGCTTCCTGACCTGCATACAGATTTCTCAAGAGGCAGGTCAGGTGGTCTGGTATTCCCGTCTCTTTCAGAATTTTCCACAGTTTGTTGTGATCCACAGCCAAAGGCTCTGGCATAGTCAGTAAAGCAGAAGTAGATGTTTTTCTGGAACTCTCTTGCTTTTTTGATGATCCAGCGGATGTTGGCAATTTGATCTCTGGTTCCTCTGCCTTTTCTAAATCCAGCTTGGACATCTGGAGGTTCATGGTTCATGTATTGTTGAAGCCTGGCTTGGAGTATTACTTTACCAGCGTGTGAGATGAATGCAGTAGTGTGGTAGTTTGAGCATTCTTTGGCATTGCCTTTCTTAGGGATTGGAATGAAAAGAATAGGCAATAAATTCGATTAAACTGCATGTCACTTGGTGGTAGTTTTTTGTTTAGTCATTAAGTCGTGTCCAACTCTCTGCAACCCCGGGACTGCAGCACGCCAGGCTTCCCTGTCCTTCACTCTCTCCTGGAGTTTGCTCAAATTCATGTCCGTTCATGTCACTTGGTGTTGGGTCATTTAATTTGATGCTTGAAAAAAATAATTACTGCTGATTCTAACGTAAATTTTTGTTTTTGTTTTTGTTACAGAGTGGATGAGAAAACCAAGAAGTATTGTATTCCATTTGTTAAACCAAATAAACATTCTCCACCAGGAGCTTATAATATTAATGTGACCACATTGGTAAGTGAACTGTTTTCAGTGGTAGAAGAGCAAGTATTAGTCATTTCTAGGTTTATTAATATTAAACATGGTAGTGAAGAACTGAGAGTTTTGTTGGGAGACACATCATGGTGTAGAAACTTAACTATGTATATATCATCCCAGCCTGTCAAAGTCAAGTTTAAGTTTTATAAATCTAGAAATTTAAATGCAAGGTGTTATTATTATATAGAATAGATAAGCAACAATGTCCTACTGTATAGCACAAGAAACTATATTTAATATCCTGAGATAAACCATAATGGAAAGGAATATAAAAAAGAATGTATATATAACTGAATCATTTTCCTGTACAGGAGAAATTAATACAACATTGTAAATCAACTATACGTCAGTCAAAAAGATGTTATTAAAATGACATCTATTTTAATTTTTTTTGGTAATCATAAATTTTCTTAACTTAATGTTTGGTAATCAGTACCTTTATAGAGTAGACGAAAAGGTTAAATTATCTTATCTCACCCAAATCAGATTTCTGGTAGAAGTATTCTATTTACTCACTTAACAGATATTTATTATCTATTAAGCAGAAAACACTGGAGAAGAATAAGTTAATCTTTTTTTTCAAGGAGCTCCTGGTCTAGTAGAGAATAAACAAATTAAAACATAGTGTCAGATTGCAGTAGTAGAATCATATCAGGGTTCACAGGTCTTCTGAAGATTTAGGGAGTATTATTAGGCCAGAAGGCTTCTTTTAAAAGTTAAGTTGAATCATCATTGCTTTTCCACTCAAAACCCTCTGTTGGCTTCTTAGCTCTGAGAAAAATCAAAGTGCTTTCAGGGCCTTTTGGTCCCTGAGTGATTTACGCTTGCCACCCCTCCATCCCACTCCTGGCTACTCTCATTTTTGATCACTCCAGTCCATCCAGCTTGATGGGTTGGTGGTTAAGAATCTACCTGCCAATGCAGGAGACACAGGCTCAGTCCCTGGGTTGGGAAGATCCCTGGGAGTAAAATATGATAACCCACTCCAATATTCTTGCTTGGGAAATCCCATGGACAGAGGAGCCTGGGGGCTCATGGGTTTGCAAAAGAGTCAGCCATGACTTAGCAACTAAACAAGTCCAATCACATTGATTTCCTTGCTATTCCTAGAATGTGGCTAGACATGCTCCCACATTTGGGTTTTTGCACTTGCTGTTTCCTCTCTTTTAGAGTATCCTTACCCCAGATAATCCAAAGAATTTGCTTTCTCTCCCTCTTGACTTCCATGAAATCTTACTGTGAAGTCTTCTCAAATATTTTAACTCATTTTGTCTCCTATTATTTTCTCCCTTCCCCTTGTTTAGTTCCCCACCCCTGATTGCCTTACATGACATCCTCTGTATTCTCTTATTTATATATTGTCTGTTTTTCCCTGCTACCCCTTTCCCTGAATGGAAACTTCCCAGGAGGGATTTGTACTTTCTTTGTTTTTATTACTGTTCTGCCCCACACCTTGAGTAGTGTCACATGCATTTAAACTGCTTAAGAAATGTGGTGAGTGGATTCTTCTGCCAGGAATAGGGAGGTATGGATGTATATTTCCAAGGGAGTATTTTTCTCATGACATTCCCTTCTCTACCTCTTTCATCATCCTCAGAGCTGAAAAGTATACCCTTCTTTTCCTGTCTCTCATGATTGAGACATTGCATTTATTTTTCTTTTAACTATTCTTAGCCTATAATTTCTGTATCCATAGTACTTTCCTTTTTTTTTTTTTTTTTGCTATACTCTGCTCATTATTTATGGATTTTTTTGTGTGTTTTATATTCTTGATCTGCTTTGGAAGACTATTTTAATCAGCAAGGCTTCTCAAGGTAGCTGGCTTCTTTTCAGGCATTACATAATCAACAGTGGCTGATAATTTTAGATCTCATTTCTGTTTATCTTCCTTTGGAACAGGGACTCAAGAAAGGAGGTAAAGATTAGTGGGGAGAAGACCCATGGAGTCTTTTCTTAATGAAAATTAACAGAGGCAGAACTCAGCATACAATTTCTTTAACTTCTAGGTTGACTATCAATACCCTTCTCCCATGCTTTGTACCCTGATTCTGAGATGTAGATAAGTATATTATTATAAACATCTCTTATGTATTTTAACTTGTCACTTTTTGAGTATACAAATCTAGTAGTTTGGACTCATTATTTTATTTTATTGTTTTTTACTTGCAGATAGTTTTTTTTAAAACAAAAACTAATTATTTTATTTTATAGTTGATTTGAAACTTGAGGCTTAGCACTTATTCTATTAAAAGAGTAAATAGAAACATCTCAAATAAAGAAACTCAAAAGTTCACTACAGGACTTCTGAAGACTTTCTGGGAGGCAGGGTAGTTCACAGAATATGAAACTCAAGACATCTGGAACCTTAGGGGCTTGACACTGTCATTATAGTCTTTGTGTATATATTTCACTGTTTATATATGTATGTGTATATACATGGACATACATATGATTTCATCATCTGTATGTGGTTTTTTCCTTTTAGCAAATCATATAATATCTCTGTGTATCATCTGTTTTGAAAATGTGGAAAAGATTGTAGAGTCTCTGTGTTTCTTAAATGAAACAGATTGGGAAAATGTCAAACTCACAAAGGTGCAGAATTGAAGTGCTACTGCTGATCTTTATTATTTTTCCAGACTTTATAAAATATGAAGTAATAGCACTAAGAAAGATTAGGAAAATAATTGGAATAATAATTTTATACTTTATACCTTAATAAAATGTATTTCTAGGGAGATAATATCATTTGCTAATGCTGAGGAGCGAGACAAGGACAAATGTAAAAAAACGAGTAACAAGATTACCATTGGGAAAGTGAAAAATGTGCTAGGAGATGTGATCTGCGACAAGATGAACTATTCACAATTCAGGTGTCAGTAACAACTATATGCATAAAAGTCCAGCAAGTGTCATAAGGCCTGACCTTGCTGGCCTGAAAGACCAGGACACTGATGCCCATCTTTTAACCTTGTGACGCTTGCCAGAACTTAGACTGACAGTTGGTGGAGGAAGGAGAAACTCAGAGCAATCAAGCACCCCACTTGTTAGCAATTTTAGTAAGTTAGGAAGAGATTTGAAATAAATGGGTGAAGTTGTTTCATTTGTTATTAGTGTTCCTCAAACTTTATATTATTCCAGCTTTTGAATTCCATAAATTTTAAGATATGAATATAGTAGTTATGAAAGGGGACAAGCTTACCTGGAAGCTAATTCATTTGTGTTAACCATTCTGATGATATTAGGTTGCTAGTGAAAAGAGCCTACTTCAGGCAAATAAGAAAAGAAGGGAATACTCAAAGACAGATGTCCGTTTGCCTGAACTAAATTATAATCATCTCCCTGAACTAAAAGCCCTGGAAGGCATCGGTATGTTTATAATGCTTTTACTATTTCAGCCTTTTTGTATACATTATTTAAAATGTATGTTAAGTAAACTAACAATATTAAAATTTTTAGTAACTTTACATATTTAAGTATGTGAAAATGTAGACTTATGTACAATAACTACAGACTGAGGGACAGATATAGAATGTGAAAAACTAACAAAAATGTCTCATTTTCTCACTCTGTTCATGGTTATTTTTGTCTAGCTCGGAATTCCAGGCTAATAAAGAAAGAGAACAAAAATCTTTCAGAATCTCGAATTCCGTCTCTGGCCACAATTGACTTGCACACCCCCAGTATCGCCTTACAGCAGGTATAGAAATACTCTCTGTAGGTTTCATGGAACTTGGGTTTCTCTCATACTTTCTTTTGGGCTTCCTGGGTGGCTCAGCGGTAAAGAGTCCGCCTGCAGTGCAGAAACTGCGGGAGACGTGGGTTCTATCCCTGGGTGGGGAAGATCCCCTGGAGGAGGGCATGGCAACCCACTCAATAGTCTTGCCTGGGGAATCCCGTGGACAGAGGAGCCTGGTGGGCAACAGTCCTTAGGGTTGCAGAGAGTCAGACACAACTGCAGTGACTTAGCACGCATACTTCCTTTTAAAGTGTCATATGGAGAGTTTGCTTTTATGGATTGGGTAGGTTTATTAGTGACATCTGTAAAATTTGCATGTTAAATTTTATTTTATGATTCATTGCATTAAGCACCCTTATTACATATATATATTTACATAAACATTTCCCAGCTTACAGTGATCAGTTTTTTATAGGTTAAAAAATTGTGTGTGTGTGTATGTAGCCTAGCTGTGGCTTTAACATACCTATTCTTTATTGTAGCTTATGGCATTTCACTGCAATAATACCAAACTTATTAATATTACCCATCTTTCAAAGAATTAAACTCTGGAATTATTTTTATCCTCTTAAAAGTTATTGTTTATTTGACACTTTTCCCTAGGGCAATCTGTTCCATCCATGCTAGAGATTTTCTTTTTAAATTTATTTATCTTAATTGAAGGATAATTGCTTTATAGTATTGTGTGGGTTTCTGCCATACATCAACATGAATCAGCCATAGGTACACATATGTCCCCTCCCTCTTGAACCTCACTACCACCTCCCACCTCATCCCACCCCTCTAGGTTCGTGCTAGAGATTTTCTATTCCATATAGTCTTTTTCTATAACTTCTCTTATCTCTCCACAATATTTACATTTCTGCTACTTTCATATCAACAATAGTCATATCCCTAAGAAAACTGGCAAACTTTTTAATCTCTTGGGCCATCCATAACTAGCTGCAAACTTGAGACATGTATCACTGAATTTTTCCCTTTACTTCTTTTTTTCTCCCACTTTTCTTCCTCAAACAAGTTTTTACTTCTGCTTGCTGCAACTTTTATTTTGGAATTCTCCATCCCGATTGTTTAAGTATCTCCATTTCCTAGACAGCCCCTGTATGTACCCTCCTCCTCCATGTGGGTGCTTTTTCCTACTGTTACTCCTGAAATAATTTGTACAACTCTGCAAACAAGGGGAATGCTATTGCTGAGGATAACAAATTACAGAGGCAGTTACTGAGTGATTCTGAGAAAAACATTTATAGATGGCTGTTGCTTTTTGACTTATCCCTTGCCAGCCATTTCGGGAGCAACATCATTAAAGCTAAACAAATTCCTATTGTGTGGGGATGAAGCATGGCCACAGATTTATTTTTAGGAACTACAGTGTTGCGGGAAATTCCTCGTATACTGCTAAAGTTAAATGTAAAGCAGATTTTAAAAGCAAAATTTCCCACTTGCTCTTTGTGAGCACATTATTGTTCAAAGCACTTTTGGGGTCAACACAGCTCAATCTTGTTGCAAGCAATGGAAGAAAAACTTTAGCTGCCTTCCCCCTTCTTCAATATTTTTCTTTCTCATTCTGAACTAATCGTTTTACATTTGTAAACTGGTTCTGCAGTTTTTCCTCTCAGGTTATTTGTTCAGCTTCCATTTGCATTTAAAATACAATGAAAGAGAAAGTAGGTATATTGAAAAAGCCCAGGTTAACACCAAAATAACATGAATTTATGTGTGGAAAATCTAGGTGGGAAGAGACCCAGCTGGACAGGGAAAGCCAAGGGCCTGCCTTCTGAGGCTGTGACCTGCCTTGCACCCTTACTTTATGGTGTTCATCAATGCACTGAACTACAGAACATTTTCACATTTATAAAAGTCTGTTATATACCTTTTGGAACAATCTGTAAGATAGATTCTATAAGTGAAGTATTGCTTAATCCATGGAATCTGTCTCCATTCCCTCACCACCCCCCCATGCTTACACATCTTATATTTACAGACATAACTTCAAATTTTTTTCCTCTAAGCATTGTTTGCTTCATTCCACAAATTTCCGTATGTTATATTTTCATTATCATTCTGGTCAAACATTTAAAAAATTTCCCTTGTAATTTCTTCTTTAACCCAGTAATTATTTAGAAGTGTGTTGTTGAATGGATACTTGGGTATTCTTTAGATACTTTACTATTTATTTGTAATTTAATTCCATGTGGTCAGAGAATATACTCTGTATGATTTCGATTTTTTTAGATGCATGGAGATGTGTTTTACGGCCCAGCACATGGTCTGTCTTGGTGAATAAACCTTATTCTCTTAAAAATAATGTATATAATTAGTTGTTGGATGTAGTGTTTTATAAATGTGAAATTCGACTAAGGTTGATAGCGCTCAAACATTGTATATTCTTGATTGATTATTTTTTTGTTTAGTTCCATCAGTTCCTGAAAGAGTGCTATCAAGATCTTTCACTATGATTATGGCATTGTCTATTTTTCTGTTTATTTTTGCATGTATTTTAAAAATTCTGTTTTATTAGGTAGACACGTTTATACTTGTTTTGTCTTTCTGATACATTGTCCCTCTTATCATTTTGGAGTGTCTCACTTTCTCTCTCATGGTGCTCTGTGCCTCGAAGTCTGTTTTATCTGAGATTAAAATAGTCACTTCAGCCTGCGTGCGTGCTGAGTCACTTCAGTCACGTCTGACTCTGTGCGACCCTGTGGACTGTAGCCCACCAGGCTCTTCTGTCCATGGAATTTTCCAGGCAAGAATGCTGGAGTGGGTTGCTATGCCCTCCTCCAGGGGACCTTCCCGACCCAGGGGTCAAGCCCACGCCTCATATGTGCTGCTCTGGCGGGTGGGTTCTTCACCACTTGTGCCCCCTGGGAAGCCTTCACTCCAGCGTACTTACAGTTACTTGTTTCCATAGTATATCTTTCTATCAATACTTTCATTTACTTCCAGCTTATCTGGTTTTTATGTTTAAAGTGTTTCTTTTGCCAACAGCAGATAAATTAGGATCTTCCCTTTGTATCCATTCTGTCAATTCTGATTCTTTTAATTGGAATGTCTGTTTGTTTTCTATTTCTGCTAACAAGTTACTACCAATTTAAAACAATCTCCATTTGTTACCTCACAATTTCCATAGATCAGAAGTCAAGGTATAGCTGCTGCTCTCCTTATGAGTCTCATTAAAAAAAAAAAAATAAAGAGTCTTATAGGCTGAAGTTAAGATATCAGCAGGACCGCGTTTCTCTCTGGAGGCTCTAGAGGGGGAATCGTTTTCAGGCTCATTCAAGTAGTTGGCAGCATCTAGTTCCATGTAGTTGTGGGACTGATGTCCCGTTTCCTTTCTGACTGAAACTTGGTGGGTTGTTCTCAGCTTCCAGAGGCCATTTACATGGCTCATGGCCTAATTCCACAGCCTTCAAAGCCAGCAACTGTGGTTGAAACTTTCTTACTCCTTTGAGTCACTCTTACGTCATCTGCCTCACCTCTCTGATGTTCTTCCGCTTTTAAGGGCACATGTGATTTCTTGGGGCCACCAGGATAGTCTATCTGAGGGTCAGCTGAATTGCCAAATTAATTTCGTGTGCAAAGTTCTTTCACAGCAGTAGCTAAGTGAGTTTGATTGACTAACCAGGGACAGATACCTTAGGGGAATATCTTTAGAATCCTTCCTACCCCTGAATATTTAGGCCAATAAATATTAATATGATTATTCATGTGTTTGGATCTAGCGCTATCTTTTATTAGTTGTTTTTTGTTCCTCTGTTTTCCCTTTCCAGTCTTATTTTGTATTTAAATATTTTTAGTATTGGCTCTTTGGTGATAATCTCTGCATTATTTTTTAATGAATTCTCTAGGGATTACAGTGTATGTAACTAATTTTTTTGTAGTCTACTTAGAGTAAGTATTGTATCACTTATAAAATGTAGAAGGTTTCCAAACCTATTTCTCTTCCCCACACCTGAACTTTATGTTAGAGTTAGCGTATGTATTTTATTCACATACATAGAAAACCTCACTACACTATGTTATCTTTTTGCTAAAATAGTCGTAAGTATTTTAAACAGTTTATGCAAATAAAAGTAGTTTTCTATGTTTACCTAGCTACTGACTTTCAATGTTGTTCTTCCTTCTTTCTTAAAGATTACAGTTTTAATTTCTGATATGATTTTCCTTCTGTCTGGAAAACCTCCTGTAATGCTTTTTACTGAGCAGGTATGATAATGACAAACTCTTACTTTTCTTTCATCTGGGAATGACATTATTATTTTGCCTTCTTTCCTGAAATATGTTTTCACTGGATATAGAACATGAGTTGGTACATTTTTTAAAAATAAATTTTTCCTCTAAGCACTATAATTATTTCTCTGTCTTCTAGTCACTACAGTTTCTGGTGGAAAATTATTAGGTATTTGAATTGTTCCTCTGTATGTAGTGTTTCATTTTTCTCTGCTGCTAAGTCACTTCAGTCGTGTCTGACTCTGTGCGACCCCAGAGATGGCAGCCCACCAGGCTCCTCCATCCCTGGGATTCTCCAGGCAAGAACACTGGAGTGGGTTGCCGTTTCCTTCTCCAATGCATGAAAGTGAAAAGTGGAAGTGAAGTCGCTCAGTCGTGTCCTACTCTTAGTGACCCCATGGTCTGCAGCCCACCAGGCTCCTCCGTCCATGGGGTTTTCCAGGCAAGAGTACTGGAGTGGGGTGCCACTGCCTTCTCGGTCATTTTTCTCTAGCTGCTTTCAATATCTAAGCTTTGTCTTTTGTGTTTATTAGCTTGAATATCTTATGTTTGGACATAGTTCTCTTTGAGTGTATCCTTCTGAAATTTGCTGAGCTTCTTGAATCTGCAAACTGATTTCTGTTATCAAATTTGGCAAGTTTTGGTCATTATTTCTTCAAATATTTTTTCCTGCTATGATTCCTTTCTTTTCTTGTTATGAAATTCCAGTGACTTGTATGATAGGCCTTGTGGTAGGTTTTTGTTTTGTTTTGTTTTTTACAGGTTCCTGAGGCTATTCACCTTCTTCAATCTTTTTTTCTGTTTTTTCAGATTGAGTAATATCTACTGATCTATGTTGCACTTCCTCACTACTCTGATAGCAGGGCTTGCCCTTTGGGCAAAGTCACAGTGGTGATAAACAACAATACTGGAAACTTACTCCCACATGAAGGGTTGTATCTCCAAGTTTGACTCTTGTCCTTCATTCTCAGTTTTTTTTTTTTTTTTTGTATTTTTTTTCCAAAGGGTTTTGATTCATTTATTTTTTTGATAGGTAGTAAACATGGGTTACAGCAGGTTTACATTGCCCTGGCACATCAGAAGTATCATTTAGCATATATATCAACAATGAGGTCAAAGAGTATGATGAAGCCATTACTTCATCTTTTTCTGTATAAGCAGCTTGAGCTATCCATATGAATAGTTAGTCCTAATCATCTGATGTTTGAACAAGAATTGGGATGTGGGGGAGGTAGGACTTTGGCAATTACTGAGAATCTGTTATGTTCAATTATTAACTTCTAGGTGTCAAAGTCTCCCCTGTCAGACGATTCAGAGGCTGATTTGCCTCCCGTGGAACACCAGCACTGAGTGTCCTGTCGGTTCTGAAATGGGTAGGTCTGATTTCTCACACTTGGAGCTGTGTTACCCTTCATGGGAAATGTTTTGTGTTAATAGCTTGTTAAAGCTACAGATTCTTAGCCAAAATATTCTTCCATGTTTGGCTCTGTGGGAACTCCTGACAGACAAAGAATTGTACCACTTAAAAAAAAAAAAACCAGGAGTAGCGTTTGTCTCTGGGATGAAATCCTTTTTCATAGAGCTTACATCTCTTGCTTTTAAACTAATCTGCTATATTTTATTGGATACAGTAATGTGAACTTAGGGTGAAAAGTGCTCCAGGAGGATACAGACTTATCTTTCTTATCAGTCATATGCCCTTTGGGCTTGTAAAACAAGAAAGAGTAAAGGATTGCTAGATAATCTTTTTCCTAATAAAGAGGTATCAGCACTAAACCCAGTGATTGCTTTCCTTTTAAATAGAACTTTTTAATGCTAAAAATCAAAATCAGACCCCCTCCAAATCAGACCTTTTGGGGGTGATAATTTTCTATGTGAGCTCACACACATCATTCAAAGTTGAATATCTCATTAACTCTGTGAAATGTATTGGTAATAAAACCCCACATTCTCATAACTGTGTTGTTGGAATTAATCTTTCAACCTCCACAAAGTATTTTGAATGTCTGTGACACCAAATGTGAATTTACTGTGATGTGAACAAATTTTAAATTTTAATTTCTCATTTTTAGAGGTCCTTTCCAAGGCCCTAGTGGAAGTTATTTGCAATGCATTCATTATACATACTGTGTAAACTTCAAGCTCTCTTAAAATTTGCATCTATTTTGTCAAAATTAGTCATTATTTATATAAAAGGGGATGTGCTATACATGGTAATTTTGGTGAGTAATTATCCCGAAGACTGTCTTTAAAATCTTGGTTTTGATGCACATGGTTTTCTTAGACTATATAATACCTACAAAGACTATCAATATAGACAGGGTAAGAAAACAAGAGAGGTAGAAATTAATTTCTAGAAGGAATTTATATAAACTATTGGGTGACGTATATCCCCCCTTTGCTTTTAGATGCTTCTGTGGTACCTGAGACGACATTCTTGTGCAACAGAATTCTAGAAGCAGAGATTCATGGCTTTGAGCATTGACTTCTGAACTGCCTGTGTTTTCTGAGAAAGGCCTTGCAGCAGAAGAAAAGACATCATCCATGTGTTTCACAGGAAGATTGAAAAACTGTTATCCCCTCACCTTTCAAGTCCGTTGATGCTATTTCAAGATATATCAAATGAAAGAATAGTGATAGGGTTCTTGTTCTATGAATGTGTATTTACTATTAGTAGATTGTGTATTTAAAGTGAGTAAAAAAAAGAGAGAGAGAGAAGCATTTAAAAGGTTTTGTTATTTATGCATTGAATCTTGTGTGTTATCTGTATAAATGTGTACATTTATTTGGAAGTGAGTTCAGTGGAGGTAGATGATCGAAACTAGGATCAATTGAAGAAAATGAAAAAAAAAAAAAGGATCAAAAAGAGAAAATGTTTCCTTTACCCAAACTTAATTATAAAACACATTTAAAAATCTTGCTTGTTTCTATGCTTTAAGGAGAAAAGTAACTACTCTCTATGGATAGAAGTGTATCTTTGGTTTCTGTGATTATTGTTAATGTTTGATCAGTGTTATTGTGGGAATTTGGCCTCTCTGCTGATCTTCTAAGAACCACAGTAAAGCAAATTTTGCAAAGAAACCTTTATTTCTAATAACTTCGTGTGGTTCTGGCATTGGATAGTCCTCTGTTTTATAAGATTCTAGTGCTCATGTTCCTGTGTGTAGGAATGTGATTGAAATGAGTGGTGCAGAAGAATTTTGTTAAATTTACCCTGGAGCTGAATGCTGTGCTTCTCATTTGAAAAAAAAAGAGGTAACCATACAGAGTTTGAGGGCTGAAACTGCGTTATACCAGTCGACTTAGGCTGATTACTCTTTTCTGGGCCAGTGTCTATGAAACTCTCCAGTTGGAAATGCTTTAGGGAGGGAATGTCCACTGTTAGGACTTCACTCTTGTCCCACTGATAGTTTGAAGGTGACATTAGACAGAACCTAGAGATGTTCCTCTCTCCTTGGTTCCTCAAACACTTAGGCCTTCCCCAAAACTTTTTGTCAAGGTTCAAGATCATTTATCATCAGCCCCTACATCTTTACTAGCAGAGTGGTCCAAACTTTTGTGTGGTAATGTTAAACCAATTGGACCGCAGGATTTTGGTTTCTGGGTTGTAAGTCATGCTCCGCATTTAGAGAATAGTTGTTAAGGGGACCAGAATTTGTGTGGACATTTCTTTTGGCTTAACCAATGTTAACAACATGTTGTTTTTTTCCAGAAGGCATTGGCTAGAACTTAACTCCCAAATTTAACTAGCACTTTTCTCTGGGAGCTTAATATTGAAATTCTGACCTTAGATACTTGGGCTTCAAAAGAGTAGGACATTCCAGAGGAGGCAAAATAAGAGGCTCCAATGTGGAGTCTATCGGTGGTTCAACTAAAATTTGGTCTTGATTCTGAAATTCTATCCTTAACCTCTGACCAGGTATTTGACTAGATTGTTATGGCTAACATGCTGAACAGAATTTGTGTGTAAGTGCTAATCGGCTTCACATTAAAATATTATTTTATTTTTACTTTGAAAAATGCTGCCAAGAGACTCTACAGCATGGAAAACAGATGTTACTTAAAAAGCGAAGTGTTTCTCTAGTTTATTTCTATGTTGTTTTAATTTTTAGATCAGTGTGAAAATATCATCTCAGTGTCTAAGGATCTAAGATCAATAACCTTCTCATTTCTATATTTGCTTTTGGGCATTTTTTTGTTTATTAAAACATATTGTGAACTTCAGAGTTAAGGAGCTAATAATGATTTACTGTAAGTCCAGGTTAAGACTTGAGGATCTTATCTGTTTAGAACTTGCAGAACTACTTGAAAAAGATTTTACAGATTGGGGCCATAGATACTGAACCAAAATAATCCCTCTTTTCAGTTTGAGGTTACTTTAACTTTTTCTCACCTATAAGGATATGATTAAGCCACTTACTAATAGAAAATGTATGTATGTACTGGTGGGGGAAATGGGCTTGCTGTGTGTATGTATGTTTTAAAATTAATAAATATTATATCTTACTGAGCTCCATATATGGTTTTTGCTTGATTTTTATTTGAGACCATGAATAATGCATGCAGCACTGCATATTTTTAACAAATAAGTTTGAAATAATTGTTAATTTTTTTTTCAAAATTTAGGAAACAGGGGTAGCAAGTTAATTTTCTTGTACAGCCAGTGATACAAGCAGCCTGATCCTGTCTTGTCCTTTACTTGTCTTGTAAAGATGACCTGGTAAAAACTGTGATAAACTCAATCTTAAAACCTGGTTCTCTTGATTGAGAATAGCTTACTTGGTAAGAGAGAATACCTTGCTTGGTTAGGATAGCTAACATCCTATAGAAATGGGGCCACAGAAGATGTGTTTTCTCTTGTGACTCTCTCATCGTTGGTTCCTTCGCTTTAGTTTTGCTCCAAGGCTGGATCTATAGTAAATTATGTGTTACACTAGAGAGGAAAATGTGCTTGACTTGTTTTCTAAGCTCTGCTTCCTATAACCGAACCATTGGCAGGAATGAGAGACCTCAGCATCACTGTTTTTCAGGTTTTAAGGCTGGTCCTAGAAAATTGGACTAAATGGATTTTTCCCCATTGTTTTGTGTTGTGTTTTAGCATTAGATATGGGCCCTTAACACTCCTCCATGTGAATGAAAAAGTTTGTTCTCATATCACTTTTTAAACGGTCTAATTTTCTCTCTTTGTATCTTCAGACGTGAAGTAACTTGAAAGTGTAATTACCATGTTGTTGTCCAGTCACTAACTGGTCTCTGACTCTTTTGCTACCCCATGGACTGTAGCCTTCCAGACTCCTCTGTCCTTGGGATTTCCCAGACAAGAATACTGGAGTCGGTTGCCATTTCCTTCTCCAGGGGATCTTCTTGACCCAGGGATAGAACCCAAGTCTCCTGCATTAGCAAGCGAATTCTTTACCACTGAGCCACCAGGAAAGCTCATAATTATGATAAAGCTTATCCGTTTCTTAACATGTCTTTCTGAGAAGTGCCTTACCACCAATCACTCGTCATCACTTGTAAGTAACTTGTGATTTAGAGCTTTGTGTTTGTAGATATTTTTGGATATTATTCTTGTGGATATTTGTGATGTTATTATATACTGAGAAACTGAAAACAAAAACTCACCCACAAGACGTTGTTTTCCTTTGCTTTCAGTGAAATTTTATTTCCCTCCATTGCATAGCCTTATTTAATCCCTTCTTGTTCTACTTTGGCGTGAAGGGTCATCTCCTGTAGAAATGAGGATGGCTCTAGCCAAATTTTGGAAACCGTGTTATTGGTTAACATGAATTAAATGAGGAGTCAGGAAAGTGAAACCAAAATATTTCAATTCAGCATGTTTTCTCCCTACACTAGGGTAGGATCTCCAGGCAGTAAAGAGAACAGGCTTTTATGTCAGTTTATCTCCATTTAGCGATCTCCATGCCTCTAGAGGCTTCCCCAGTTGCTCAGTGGTAAAGAATCCACCTGTCAATGCAAGAGACACAGGAGACACGGGTCTGATCCCTAGGTCAGAAGATCCCCTGGAAGAGGAAACGGTAACCCACTCCAGTATTCTTTTTTTTTTTTTTCATTTATTTTTATTAGTTGGAGGCTAATTACTTTACAATATTGTAGTGGGTTTTGTCATACATTGACATGAATCAGCCATGGATTTACATGTATTCCCCATCCCGATCCCCCTTTCCCGCCTCCCTTTCCACCCGATTTCCACAAGTGCACCAGGCCCGAGCACTTGTCTCATGCATCCCACCTGGGCTGGTGATCTGTTTCACCATAGATAATATACATGTTTCAACGCTGTTCTCTCGAAACATCCCACCCTCGCCTTCTCCCACAGAGTCCAAAGTTCTGTTCTGTACATCTGTGTCTCTTTTTCTGTTTTGCATATAGGGTTATCGTTACCATCTTTCTAAATTCCATATATATGTGTTAGTATACTGTAATGGTCTTTATCTTTCTGGCTTACTTCACTCTGTATAATGGGCTCCAGTTTCATCCATCTCATTAGAACTGATTCAAATGAATTCTTTTTAATGGCTGAGTAATATTCCATGGTGTATATGTACCACAGCTTCCTTATCCATTCATCTGCTGATGGGCATCTAGGTTGCTTCCATGTCCTGGCTATTATAAACAGTGCTGCGATGAACATTGGGGTGCATGTGTCTCTTTCAGATCTGGTTTCCTTGGTGTGTATGCCCAGGAGTGGGATTGCTGGGTCATATGGCAGTTCTATTTCCAGTTTTTTAAGAAATCTCCACACTGTTCTCCATAGTGGCTGTACTAGTTTGCATTCCCACCAACAGTGTAAGAGGGTTCCCTTTTCTCCACACCCTCTCCAGCATTTATTGCTTGTAGACTTTTGGATAGCAGCCATTCTGACTGGCATGTAATGGTACCTCATTGTGGTTTTGATTTGCATTTCTCTGATAATGCCACTCCAGTATTCTTGTCTGGAGAATTCCACAGATGGAGGATCTTGGAGGGTTACAGTCCTTAGTGTTGCAAAAAGACATGACTGAAGCGACTGAACACACATACACATGCCTCAAAATGTGGAAGGCGACCACCATTAACTGCTGCTTGAATTGAAACCAATCCTTCTGTCCCACAACAATGTCTCCACTGGTTACTTCTTTCCTGAACCTGAACCTGTTTGGTGTTGTTTCAGGGGCTCTGACGAGCTCTGGCACTATAGTCCTTTATGTTTCAGCACAAAAAAGAATTCAGTGAGAGAAAAGTGGTAGATAAGAAGTGATTTATTACAATAGGATGCTTCTGAAGCTTACAAGTGGGTGGGCAAGAAATGCTGCCTACCGAGAACTTACTGGGCTACAGTTTTATAGTCAAAGGAAAAGTGGGGAGGGGGAGAAGAACTTCCTTGTCTCTCTTGACGAGACGTTGTGCTTCCGTCATCAGTTCCTCCTCCAGGTTGAGCAGGGGAATTTTCTTGAACCTATGTGGTTCATCTAGGTCCGCAAATTATTGTTGTTCCTTATGTGTGCAGAGAGCATGTCCTAGGGGTCATTAACTTACTGAATTCACTGGGCAAGTGGTGGGTCTCATGCCACTACTGTTTTATTGCTTTGGGGCATGTCTCATGCTTCTGTTGCATGGTTTTGTTGCTAAGAAAGCCTGCTTGGTTTTATGGTTAGGCAAACTTGCTTTCTTGAGCTATCATGAACTTACAGGGGTTTTCCGTATTTTTGGATTTACAATCCCCTAGTGGGATTAACCAATCACTTACATTGTCCCTTTACTCCGTCCCTGTCAAACCTCTGTTTAGCCGTCTTCCCTCGATCATCAGTCCATTT
The DNA here is from genome assembly GCF_910594005.1 of Cervus elaphus. Classification (NCBI taxonomy): domain Eukaryota; kingdom Metazoa; phylum Chordata; class Mammalia; order Artiodactyla; family Cervidae; genus Cervus; species Cervus elaphus. Next base: position 25,726,433 of record NC_057820.1, read on the forward strand.
GCTTACATATATACCCACCTGTCTGTCTCCTCCACTATATGTATTTTCAAATATAAAAGCTGTTTATTGAATTACTTCTAGACCCTCCAGGAGAGTCAGGGCCAGATTCTGAAAGCACACAGACAGGCAAGATCAATACCCAATGTCGCTGCCGCTACCAAAATTTCTGTGTCTTTAAAGATTGGGAACCACATATTTTTTATAATCTCTTTTTGCTCCAAACCATCTAGCTCTGCAATTTTTATCTGACAATTGTAATAGTAGCCCTGTGAAGGTAGGAATGTTAGTCATGGTTTACAGGCAAAGTATAGGCTTCAAAAGCTTAAGAAATTTATCGTGTCACTCAATTAATAAATGATAAAGCCATGGGTGTTTGTTGAGAAGACCCTTGATAGTCCCTTGGACAGCGAGGAGATCAAACCAGTCAATCCTTAAGGAAATCAACCCTGAATGGTCTTTGGAAGGACTGACACTGAAGCTCCAATACTTTGGCCACCTGATGTAAAGAACTGACTCATTGGAAAAGACCCTGTTGCTGGGAAAGATTGAGGACAGGAGGAGAAGGGGACAACAGAGGATGAGATGCTTGGATGGCATCACCGACTCAATGGACATGAGTTTGGGTAAGCTCCGGGAATTGGTGATGGACAGGGAGGCCTGGCCTGCTGCAGTCCATGGGGTCACAAAGAGTCAGACACGACTGAGCGGCTGAACTGAACTGAACTGGGAAGATCCCACATGCCTCAGAGCAGCTAAGCCCATGCATCACAACTACTGAGCCTGTGCTCTGGAGCCTGTGTGCCCCAGAGCTTTGCTCCACAAGAAGACAAGCCACGGCAACGAGAAGCCCATGCTTCACAGTGAAGAGCAGCCCCTACTCACTGCAACTAGAGAAAGCCCTCACTCTATAACGAAGACCCAGCACAGACAAAAGTAAATGAGTAAATCTTAAAAAATTTATCATGGGGACCAAACCGGGTGAAAGTTCAGTTCAGTTCAGTCGCTTAGTCATGTCCCACTCTTCGTGACCCCAAGGACCACAGCACGCCGGGCCTCCCTGCCCATCACTAGCTCCCGGAGTTTACTCAAACTCATGTCCACCGAGTTGGTGATGCCATCCAGCCATCTCATCCTCTGTCGTCCCCTTCTCCTCCTGCCTTCAATCTTTCCCAGCATCAGGGTCTTTTCAAACGAGTCAGCTCTTTGCATCAGGTGGCCAAAGTATTGGAGTAACTATGCTTTAGTTAATGAAGGATATTAAAGATCTTAAAAAAACTGAAGCAGATTTCAGCTCTACTATTGGAGATTTTCCTTTGTAGGTATGTTTCCCACCTCCTGAAAACAAATACAAACACCAGATTCAGATAACATAGTTTGGTACAAAGTATATTGTAGATCAAAAATTATTTTAAACTGGGAAATGCAGTGCAGCCTGGAGAATGTATTTTTTTAATTTATTTTTTTTATTGAAGGATAATTGCTTTACAGAATTTTGTTGTTTTCTGCCAAATCTCAATATGAATCAGCCATTGGTATACATATGTCCCTTCCCTTTTTAACCTCCCTACCGCCTCCCTCCCCATCCCACCCCTCTAGGTTGATACAGAGCCCCTGTTTGAGTTTCCTGAGCCATATAGCAAATTTCTGTTGACTATCTATTTTACATGTGGTAATGTAACTTTCCATGTTACTCTTTCCATACATCTCACCCTCTCCTCCCCTCTCCCCATGTCCATAAGTCTATTCTCTATGTCTGTTTCTCCATTGCTGCTCTGTAGATAAATTCTTCAGAACAATTTTTCTAGATTCTGTACATGTGTGTTAGAATACGATATGTATCTTTCTCTTTCTGACTCACTTCACTCTGTATAATAGGTTCTAGGTTCATCCACCTCATCAGAACTGGCTCAGATGCGTTCCTTTTTATGGCTGAGTAATATTCCATTGTGTATATGTACCACAACTTCTTTATCCATTCATCTGTCGATGGGCATCTAGGTTGCTTCCATGTTCTAGCTATTGTAAATAGTGCTGCAATGAACAATGGAATACATGTGTCTTTTTCAAGCCTGGTTTCCTCAGGCTTCCTTCTATGCCTAGAAGTGGGATTGCTGGGTCATATGGTGGTTTTATTCCTAGTTTTTAAGGAATCTCCATACCATCTTCCATAGTGGTGGCATCAATTTGCATTCCCACGAACAGTGCAAGAGCATTTCCTTCTTTCCACACCCTCTCCAGCATTTGTAGTTTGTAGACTTTTTGATGATGGCCATTCTGACCAGTATGAGGTGATATCTCATTGTGGTTTTGACTTGCATTTCTCTAATAATGAGCAATGTTCAGCACCTTTTCATGTGTTTATTAGCCATCTGTATGTCTTCTTTGGAGAAATGTCTGTTTAGGTCTTTTCCCCACTTTTTAATTGGGTTGGTTGTTTTTCTGGTATTGAGTTGTATGAGCTGTTTGTATATTTTGGAAATTAATCCTTTGTCAGTTGTTTCATTTGCTAGTATTTTCTCCCATTCTGAGGGTTGTCTTTTCACCTTGCTTATAGTTGCTTATAGTGCAAAATCTTTTAAGTTTAATCAGGTCCCACTTATTTACTTTTGTTTTTATTTCTGTTACTCTAGGAGGTGGCTCATAGAGGACCTTGCTTTGATTTATGTCATCGAGTGTTCTGCCTATGTTTAATTATACTTGTCATCCCAGGTAAGGTGGTCAGATCTCAGATCCCCTTTCTTCTGTTGAGTCTTGGGAGGAAATAAGTTAATGAGAGAGAGGCATTTTGTTTAGGGTAGAGGAATGAAGAAGTCAGTTCTGCTTGGATGGCTGGAAGTTATTTAAGGAGAGTATTGAAAGTTCTGAGCTTGGGAGTTTTTGTAGTTGACATTATATCCACTTCGCTATGGTGATACCTACTCCTTTGGCTCCGCCCAGGGCTGCTCAGTGCTGCCAAGCATGATCCAGGAGGTGGCAGTAAAACCCCATTCACTGTAAGTGATTTTCGTCCTAAGGGGAAAAGTGCTAAGACCTGTGATGAATTTCACCTGAGGGGTGTTATTTGCCATTTTGTCCACGCAGTAAGTGGTCTTCTTTCCCCGATTTTAAGGGCCCAGTGTTAAGGATTGCTTAATCTATTTGATTTAGCAAACAGAGAAGAAGGCAGCAGGGAATGAGACAGTTAGATAGCATCACTAACTAAATGGACATGAACCTGAGCAAACTCCAAGAGATAGTGGAGGACAGGGAAGCCTGGTGTGCTTCAGTCCATGGGGTCTCAAAGAGCCAGACAAGACTTAGCAACTGAGCAACAAGGAGCTCTAGGAAGCATAGAGGGAGCCGAAGAGACCCAAGGTATGTGGACTTTGTCTCTGATTGGGTCAGGTTCTCCCCTAATGTCAGCAAGTGGTTCATGACTCAGAGGTCAGTGAGGCAGAAGCAGTGGCTGGAGGAGAGCTATGCTGGTGGGAGCATTCCTGTGGGGAGGAGGAGCTGTGGATTTCACTGAGAATCCTGAGTAAATGAAAAGAATTTGGAAAATTATGAAAGTAAATTTGCCTCACAACGATGAAAGGTGAGCAGAAGGGTAAAGGCAGAGTGGCAGGAAGGTGGATCAGCCCACCTCAAAGAATGCTAAGCCAAAAAGGGTGCTGAACGTCTTTGGAATGAATTGGATAGAGTTTGCAAGTGTGATTTACAAGTAGCCAAATGTAAGCTGATGCTCACAATGAATGGAAATTGGAGAATTAGTCTGCACTGGCACTGGTAAGGATGTGGAGAAAAGGGAGCCCTTGTAAACTGCTGGTGGAAATGTAAATTGGTGCAGCCACTACAGACCACAGTATGGAGGTTTCTCAAAAATCTAAAAATAGAACTATCATACGCTAGCAATTCTGCTCTTGGGTATGTATTTGGGGAAAAAAAGCAAACCAAAAACAGAGGAAAAAAATACATGCACCTTAATATTTATAGCAGCGTTATTTACAGTTGCCAAAATATGAAAGCAACCTAAGTGTCCATCAACAGATGAAGGATAAAGATGATGTGGTACACATATACATGCTAAGTCGCTTCCCTCATGTCTAACTCTTTGCAACCCTATGGACTGTAGCCCACCAGGCTCCTCTGTCATGGGATTCTCCAGGAAAGAAGACTGGAGTGGATTGCTGTGCCCTCCTCCATGGAATCTTCCTGACCCAGGAGTTGAACCTGCATCTCTTAAGTCTACCTGCATTGGCAGGTGAGTTCTTTACCACTAGCACCACCTGGGAAGCCCCCAGTACATATATATTCAGCCCCCCCAAAAAAGAATGAAATTTTACCATTTGTAGCAACATTGTTGAACTTGGAGGGCAATATGTAAAGTGAAGTAAGTCAAACAGAGAAAGACAAATACTGTATTGTATCACTTACATGTGGAATTTAAAAAAAGGCAACAAACCAGTGACTATAACAAAAAGATTCACAGATCTAGAGAATAATCTAGTGGTTACCAGTGGGGAGAGGGAAGGGAGGAAAGGCTATATAGGCATAGGGGAGTAGGAGGTGTAAGCTATTAGGTACATAATAAGCTACAAGGATACATTGTACAACATGGGGAATAGAGCCAATTAAAAAAAAAGTATGTATTTATATTTTGGCTGCTCTGGGTCTTTGTTACTGCATGCCCGCTTTCTCTAGTTGTGGTGAGAGGGGATTTGCTTGTTGCAGAGCATGGGCTCTAGGGTGCTCAGGCTCAGTAGTTGTGGCTCATGGGCTTAGTCGCTCTGCAGCATGTGGAATCTTCCTGGAGCAGGGATCAAACTCATGTGCCCATCATCAGCAGGCAGATTCTTCATTTTTTTTTTTTTTTTAATTTACGGCTGCACAGGGTCTCAGCTGCGGCTCGCAGGATCTTCATTACATCATGCAGGATCTTTGCTCCATGGCATGTGGGATCTGAGTTCCCTGACCAGGGACTGACCCTGTGTCCCCTGAATTGCAGGGTGGATTCTTAACCACTGGACCAACAGGGAAGTCCTAGCCAATATTTTATAATAACTATGGAGTATAACCTTTAAAATTGGGAATCACTATATTATACATCTGTAACTTAGAGAATATTGTACATCAACTATACTTCAATTTTTAAAAAAGTACCTGAGCATTGTAACCCTTGTGTTCTTTAGAGTCAGAGCAGCTCTCTCTAGATTATGCAGCTCTCCTGAAAGTTTGTAATAACTGCTATCAAAATTGGATATCTCCTGTTATGGGCTGAACTCATCCCGCTCAAATTCCTACGTTGAAGCCTTGTCCACCGTACTTCAAAATGTGATATCTTTGGAGATAGTACCTTAAAAAAAGGTGATGGAAGTTAAAATGAGGCCATTATGGTGGGTCCAAATCCAATTTGATTGATGTCCTTACTAAGAGAATATGTGGATAATATGTCTCTTAGAGAGACAGCAGAGGCACACAGGCACAAGGAAAAGGCCATGTGAAGAGGCAGTGAGCGTGTGACCATCTGCAAACCAAGGAGAGAGTAGTTTGAGCAAACCCATCCTGCTGATGCCTTGATCCTGGACTATCAGCCTCTAAAACTCAGAGAAAATAAGTCTCTATTATTTAAGCCACCCAGCCTTCGTAAAGGCAGTCCAAGCAAGCTAGCACACTTCTTCAAATGATTTTTGAAGTGCCATAAGGTAATGTTTACAAAAGAAGTTGGCTCTTTCTTAGTTTTTCATTTTTAATCAGGAACTTAGCAAACCCCAGTGTTTGAATGTGCCTCAGACCAATCACTCAGGGGCAGACCCATGCAGACCCAAACTTCCTTGCTGGTTTGAATGTCCCTTGCTGACACCTGCTGCCCACAAATCCTCAGAAGGCAGTTCAACACTGCAGAGGTGGATAGCATCCCACCACACCCCCCAGCCAGGATGAAACCAGCGCCTTGTATGAGAATGCTGCTGTCTTGACTTCCCACAAGTCGTTACTTCTATTTTCCAGAGAAGGAGTAAGTTCTGTGCAGAGGTGGAGAGAAGGGCCCCATTCTTAAAACTGTGTGATACTTTGTCACATTGATCCCAAAGCAGCTCTGCTCTTTTCAGAGGCTCCTAAAGGCTGCTTTCTTTCTTTTTTTGGCCTTGGCTCTGCGTTATTGACCTCAGAGCACCCTTTGGATTCAGTTAAAGAACCAAACATACACAATGAGATTGGAACTGGATTCAGGCTGATGCCACCTGACACCAGGAAAATTTCCCCAATCAAAGTAGATTTATATAAAATGCCAGGGGAGAAAAGTGAGGCAATCTGGTGCCGAGTCCATGAGTAGCCAACTGGCAGAAGAGCAGTCAGTAAAGGAGTGGACAGGTCGTGCCCCTTCCTCATAAGTACGATGGCAAACTGCACTGCTGTGGGTGAGTGGCAGGATGAGTTTCTCATCAACTGTTTCCTGTACAAGTGTTGTCTCTTGTCCATTCCACTTCAGCTGGTGGGCAAGTTTGCCTCCATCCAGCATCACGATGGACTTGACCTTCCTGTCATCTGCTGTTGTCTCATTGAAATTCACTCCCAGCTCGAAGCTGACCTGCCTCTTCTTGAAGGTACTTTGGGTTTTTACGGTGATTGTATCCCCATTCACTTCGATGACTGTGGTAGGCTTGGTCATATTGGCCGCCTGCTTGGTAGCAAAACCCACACCAAGTGACTTCACGTTTTCATCGAAATTCCTGCTCTCCACTAACTTCCAGGTACCCATGAAGGTGTCCACTGTAGTGAGGCTGGGCTAGTCTGGGAAACAGAAGACAGAGAATGCGTGCAAGGGCTCTGGGACTCGCTTTCTTTAAAAAAATTTTTTTTTTAATTTTTAAATTTATTTTTGGCTCTGCTGGGTCTTTGTTGCTGCACAGACTTTCCTCTAGTTGTGGCAAGCAGGGGCTAACTCTCTAGTTGTGGTGTGAGGGCTTCTCTTGTTGGGGAGCATGGGCTCTATGCTCACGGATTTCAGTAGTTGCAACATTGTGGGCTCAGTAATTGTGGCTCCTGGGCTCTGGAGCACAGGGGCTTAGTTACTCTACAGCATGTGGGATCTTCCCGGACCAGGGACCGGAGACCCACCATCTCCTGCATTGGCAGGAGGGTTCTTTACCACTGCACCACCAAGGAAGACCCTAAAGTGTCTTTTAAAGACATTGGCAGGGGCCCTTCTCTGGCATCCAGGCACAGGTTTGATCCCTGGTTGGGGAACCAAGATCCCACATGCCACGCTGAGTGGCCAAAAAAAAAAAGACATTTTGATCATCATCTGCTGCTCATCACCCAGCTCCAGTTCAATCTGGGTGGTGGTTGTGGAAGGACATGCCATCTTATATCTTTTATTTCTCCCTTTGAGACCCCAACCTCCAACTGAATTCCCTCTCCTTACCCAATTAAAAACTGTCTTCCCCAGATACCAGTGAACACGAGTCTCAGCTCAACCAGTCTAGATGCCCCATAACTCTTATAACCAACATGTGAATTATTACAACACCAGTAGTACTGTGGGCTGTAGGAATAGAATTTTATGTCTAACTTAGCTTCAAGGCATGAATAAATTCATGGTTAATTTTTTGTGAAATTTTTTTGGGGGGGGTTTAGAACCAAACCTTTATTAATGCTGTCAGGAGGAAGAAAATGATAAGTAATTATGTACTTGATACAACAGAATTAGTCTTTACCATACAGAGCAACAAACAACATCTTTTAAGCACTTACTTTTACAGTTTCCATTTCAAAAGAACACACCCAAACATCTTTCCCTGTATGGGCATGACTACCACTCTTTAAATTCTAGTGATTGTATCGTGCCCAAGTCACTAGTTAAAAATTGGACTATCATGCCGACATATTTTTAAACATTAAAACAAAAAAAAACTCAGAAGACAGAAAAATTCCAAGGGTAGAAAGTGTTGGGGATATAAAATTTTTAAAGTAAAATTTAAGGACAGGAGGGACATGATAAAAAGCTACTGATATTACCAACTCAGGGCACAGTACAGGAACAAGAATGAATTATCATACAGGGTTTTCAGATCTTTCTCTGAATTTTTACTGATTGTATCTTGTAAAAGTCCACCCTTTTCTCTCGCACCCCAGGTTTTGCTTTTAATCCCCAAACTGATTTTGGCTAATAGATTCTACTCTATTACTGGATTATTTAAAAAGCATAAAGAAACCTTGGACTGAAGATACAACAAATTATCTAACCTTAGTAATACATGGATTCTGTTTGCTATCAAACATTATAGTCATTTTACGGTGACCACAAAAGACTGCTTCTTGTACAATGACTATGAAAAGACACAGTAAGCAGAGATTTTGCTTTCTTAATACTGACCACAAACACAATAAAACCAAAAGAAGATGTGTTTACATGGCACAACTCAACATAAAATTCCTTTAAAATTACTGCATTTCCACTTTGCTCAGAATTTTTTTTTCATTTATTTTTATTAGTTGGAGGCTAATTACTTTACAATATTGTAGTGGTTTTTGCCATACATTGACATGAATCAGCCATGGATTTACATGTATTCCCCATCCCGATCCCCACTCCCGCCTGCCTCTCCATCCCATCCCTCTGGGTCTTCCCAGTGCACCAGCCCTGAGCACTTGTCTCATGCAGAATTTTTAATCACAAAATATCTCAGTGAACAAAAATATGAGTTACATCTCATCTTAAGTGCACACCAGAATCTTAGATACTTTTAAAGTCCACGTAGGCGTAGCCGCTCCCACAAGTCACGTGCCCCTTCTTGGGGGAAGGTGGGCTGGCAGGGACAGCTTGGTCTGCAGGGCACTGTGCTCCCCAAATGACTGCGACCACTTTCAATGCAGTTTTTCCCAGGATATTTCCCCCAAGATCTTCTTTTAAATCTTCCTTCTCTTTGTACCCCACTCCCCAGTCTCAACTGTCATCTCCCTCATCTGCTTCCTGAGACCTTAAACAGCCCAATTCCTCCCCGACAACTAAACCCTTATTGCTAAGTCCTGTGTTGTTTTTAATAATGTCTTTTTAATTTCATTTTGAAATAATTTCAAGCTACAGAAGAGTTGCAAGAATGATACAAAGAACTGTCACATGCCTTTCCTCCAAATATATCAATTGTAAAAACATTTTCCCACGAATTTTTTTCACTCTCTCTCCCACCCTCCCTCCCTGTTCCCCTTTTCTCCCTCTCTCTATCTCCCTTCCCCCCTTCCTTCACACACACACATTTTTTCCCCAAATAATTTAAGACAGTTGCATAAAATATATTCCTTTACCTTCAGATTTTTATCCAAGGATCTTCTCTTACATAATTACCAACTCAGAAAATTTAACATTGATAAATGGCTATTATCTAAAACATGGTTCACATAAAAATTTTCCAGTTGTTCCAATAATATCCTTTGTGGCAATATCTCCCTTTCCTTCCCAGCTCTAGGCCATGTTACATTTAGTTGTCACATCTCTTTAATCATCTTTACACTTTGTCTACCCTGACATCCACATATTTTGGAGATTACAGAGCAGTTGTTTTGTAAATTTGGGTTTGCTGGATGATTCAATTCAGGTTATGCCTTTTTAGTATAATTAGAACTTTAGACTTGCATAGGCTATTTCTGCCACAAAGCAAAAGATGTATTTTAGTGTGTATAAAAGATGCATTAAAAAATTCACATGTTCCCAACAGACTGCCATTGCTGCAGAAGCAGACAGTCCCACATATATGCTAAGAGGAATACGTGTAAACTAGTTCATTTTGACATATTAGTACTTGAAAATGATCCCCCTGAGTCGATAAACCTACTATGTACCTCCATATTTTAAAGAAAAATGTACTAACCCAAACTCACAAGGATCTTCCCCGATGGCTCAGTGGGGGAAGAATCCGCCTGCAATGTAGGAGACCTGGGTTCAGTCCCTGGGTCAGGAAGATCCCCTGGAGAAGGGAATAGCTACCCACTCCAGTATTCCTGCCTGGAGAATCCCATGGATAGAGGAGCCTGGCAGGCTACACTCCAAAGAGTCCAAAAGAGTCAGACATGACCGAGCAATAATATTTGGATTTGAAAACTCACAAAGGTCTATACTTTTAATTGGGGTTGTGGGCTGTTTCTCAGGTAGGCTATTCTATGCATGTTCAAGGGTAAGAAATGATGTAATTTTATCTGAAGCCATTTTGAAAAAGGGTCTTACTGTGAAATACCCCAGGAGTAGCTCACTTTCTATAATGGATGCACTGAAGCTGTTACACCCTTTTTAGTTTGTCTTAGTTTTCCTGAGGTTTATAGATCACTAACAAGGCCTTCAGGGATTGGATTTCAGAGCAGTCATATACTGGATTTCATGGCGACCCCTACAGTCCATGGGGTCGCAAAGAATCGCACGTGACTGAACCATGCTGAGATACTGGATTGCCAGAGTTCAAAAGGCCTGTCAGAAGCAGGTTGGTTTTGGGCGATGGAGTGCGGTGAGCTCACCGAACAGCTGGGTGAGAGGTGGGAGTGAGAGGTAATGAAGCAGGAGGTCCAGGGAGGGAGGTGAGGTTCAGATACAGCACTGATCTGTCTTCAGGTTTGCCCAAGGTTGGCCCTTTCTGGATTATGCCCCATTAACCAAAAGGAAAGCCAATGAGCGAGCAAGTTTATTACAAAATATAGATCCTTTTTTTTTTTTAACTTAATGAGGATTTCAAATACAGGTTTACTTAAGCTTGTGATTTCTAAGCAAATATCTGTTCTGAGGATGAAAATTTGCTATATAGTAAAGAAAAAAGTGTTTTTCTTTTTATCTTTTAATATAGTAAGGAAACAGAGCATGATGACTTTATATCTCTCTCCATTTCCCGGGCAACATTCCCAGCATCTTCATGTCTTTGTGTGCCCCCAAACCCCCACTTCTTTTCCTTCGTAGAAGCAGCAGCAGCAAATTTGCACAAAGTTTTTGGGAGGAACAGATGTAAGCCACTGATCACATATGAGAAACCAAGGTTCCTATGTTATAGGCAAGGTGAACAGCACAAAAAGGAGGCAGTATTTTACAGAAAGCCTAAAGAAATGTCAATAACAATGGAAGACAGCCTGTGGGATTTGTTGTTTATGTTGCCTTCTCAGTATACAAGGTTCCTATAGTTAACTAAATTTGTGTCTGTGGCGTTCTAGAGTTACTAGAACATCCCCTACTTGAATTTTGAGCCTAGAATCATGTTGAAAGTTTTAGGGGAAGTATATAATTTAAACTAGTATCTATATGTATGAAGAGAAGAGAAGGGGAACCCACTCCAGTATTTTTGCCTGGAGAATCCCACGGACAGAGGAACCTGATGAGCTACAGTCCCTAGGGTCACAAACAGTTGGATACGACCAAAGGGACTTAGCATGAATATGTAGATAACAGGAGAAACAGTGAAAATTAGATCAAACTAATTTTCACTGGTGGCTTAAACAGTTAACATTAAAGTATATTTAGATATTGCAGTTTAAAAAGAACTTTTTTGGTTAGGTAATTTAGTTTATAGTATCTTTAAAACAGTACCTGTTGTTAAACTCCCCATAGCTTTTTGTTTTAATCTTTATAATTTCTTTTTGTTGTTAGAAAACTGAGCAGATCTTGAAAGTTCTCTTCACAAGAAAGAAGTTTTGTAATTATGTATGGTAACAGATGTTAACTGAACTATTGTGGTAATCATTTTGCAATATATACAAATATTGAATCATTATATATAACCTGGAACCAATATATTATGTCAGTTAAAAATGAATGAATAGTGGGGGGACTCTCCCCACTCCGCAGCCCCACCGTGAAGGTCGGTTTCTGACCGGAAGGCTAGACCCTGAGGTCCTCACAGCTGAGGGCCAGCCTGGGAGGCCACAGGGAGGCAGGATTGATTTCTGCTCACCAGAGCCCCTGTAGGGTCCAGGCCCGCGGGTGCATTCCTGGGGGCGGGGGACGCGTCTTCCTCCTCCACTGGTTCCCTTTCCTGCAGGTGAGAGCTGGACCTGGCCACAATGGACACTGGGCTTTGGCTGGACAGACACAGGGGTGAATGAACCAGTAATGAATGAATGAATAAATGAATGGAAAGGGAAAGTTTCTCAATTGGAGGTGTTCAGTCATTTTTTAAAAATGATTTTTCAATATATATGTTTTAAAATATGATTAATGGGAAAATCTGAAAAACAGAGAAAAATAAAAAAGGTTATGGACAGTCAAAAAAAAAAAAAAAAAAAATGAATGAATAACCACTGCCAAATAGGATAAAACAAAACTTTCTGTCTTTATAATTTCTTTTAAAGATCACTTTGTAAATATGCCTTGCTTTGTGAGTTTTCCAGTAAGCATAAAAGGGTGTCATTAATGTCTCCATTTGGTTTGTAGCAGTCTCAATTTATTTAAATGCTCTTCACTGTGACTTAGAAGATGGAGCTGATTCTTCCCGTATCGCAAGATGATAGGAATTATGGGAACCACTCATTTTAGAACTTTTCTTGCATAAACATGCTGTGATCATAAAAAGTAAAGGATAAGAATAATGTAGTTATTGCTTCTATTTTGTTATCATGAATAACCTATAAACCAATACGTTCACTGCTGACAAGGAGAACAATTTCCAGTCAGTGGAGTTTAAGATGCATAATTTTCCAACCCAATTGTTTTAGTTGAAAACTGAAAGCATAAATCTTTTTCCAGTCTTTTCTGAGGCCTTAGCTTCTTTTACTTCAGCACATTTGGGGCTTCTCTCTTTTCTCTGCTTTCCTCAGAGGAACTTCCTCTCCAGAGTCTTCTCCTGGGGAAATAATTGTAATAAGGAGGAAGGCGACTGTGTGGACAAAAATATGGGTGGAATTGAAAATGGTGGTTCCACGTTGGAGGAGGGTAAGGCCTGTATGGAAACCTAATGTAGACTTGGGACCATCGTGGTGGGAAAAAATGGAAGGGACACCTGGGTGTCCTGGTGATGGGCTGGGTCCTCGTCACTGGGTTCCTTGTGGCAGGGGGAGGGGTGAGTGTAAAGATCTCACAGTCTGTAGGGTGCGCATTATTTTGTGAATCTCCAGGAGGAGTGACCACTTCTTGTCCTGTGGGGAGAAAAGTACATGTCAGGAAATAGGCCTGATGGCAGGAACAGAGGGGAAAGTCTTCAGGTGTAGCAGAGGAAAAAGAATGGAAGGGAGAATTCTAGAGTCTCCCTAAAGCATGTTTGAGAGAACTGTCTAGGTCAGTAAAATGAGACATGGACACTTCTTGTGACCCATAAATTCCATGCTGGAGAATTTACCCACGAGAAATGAGTGCGTATGTCTACAGAAGATGAGTTCAAAAAAAATTTTTTTTAAGCAGCTTTTTTTTGGCCACACTGTGGGGTTTGTGGGATCTTAGTTCTCTGACCAAGGATCAAACCTGTGCCCCCTGCAGTGGAAGTGCAGAGTCTTAACCACAAGACCACCAAGGAAATCCTCATAGCACTCTTATTCATATTAACCTAACCCTGGAAACCATCAGTGGGCTCCCTCATGGCTCAGATGGTAAAGAATACGCCTGCAATGTGGGAGACTTGGGTTGGGAAGATCCCCTGGAGGAGGGCATGGCTACCCACTCCAGTATTCTGCCTGGAGAATCCCATGGACAGAGGACCCTGGTGGGCTACGGTACAAAGGATCACAAAGAGTTGTACATGACTGAAGCCACTAAGTACATACACACAGAAACCATCAATAGGTGAGGATAAATAAACTATGTATTCATACAATAAAATACTACTCAGCAATAAAGAGCAAGAATTATGAATACAACAACATGGATGTATCCTACGATGCTATGTTGAGCCAAAGAGGTTAGACACAAAAGAGTATGCACTGTAAGATTCCAATTATATGAAGTTCAAGAACAAGCAAAATTATGTTAATCTATGAGAGATGTTCTAGCTGGATTTAGAATAGGCAAAGGAACAAGAGATCAAATTGCCAACATTTGCTGGATCATCAAAAAAGCAAGAGAGTTCCAGAAAAACATCTACTTCTGCTTTATTGACTATGCCAAAGCCTTTGATTGTGTGGATCACAACAAACTGTGAAAGTTCTTAAAGAGATGGGAATACCAGACCACCTGACCTGCCTCCTGAGAAATCTGTATGCAGGTCAAGAAGCAACAGTTAGAACTGGACATGGAACAGCAGACTGGTTCCAAATGGGAAAGGAGTACGTCAAGGCTCTATACTGTCAGCTAGGTTATGTAACTTCTATGCAGAGTACATCATGTGAAATGCCAGGATAGATGAAGCACAAGCTAGAACCAAGATTTCCGGGAGAAATATCAATAACCTCAGATATGCAGGTGACACCACCCTTATGGCAGAAAGTAAAGAAGAACTAAAGACTCTCTTGGTGAAAGTGAAAGAGGAGAGTGAATAAGGGGGAATCAGGATGGGGAACACATGTAAATCCATGGCTGACTCATGTCAATGTATGGCAAAAACCACTACAATATTGTAAAGTAATTAGCCTCCAGCTAATAAAAATAAATGAAAAAAAAAGCTAGCTTAAAACTCAACATTCAGAAAACTAAGATCATGGCATCTGGTCCCATCACTTCATGGCAAATAGATGGGGAAATAATGGAAACAGTGAGAGACTTTATTTTTGAGGGCTCCCAAATCCCTGCAGATGGTGACTGCAGCCATGAAATTAAAAGACGCTTACTCCTTGGGAGGAAAGTTATGACCAACTCAGACAGCATATTAAAAAGCAGAGACATTACTTTGTCAACAAAGGTCCATCTAGTCAAAGCTATGGTTTTTCCAGTAGTCACACATGGATGTGAGAGTTGGACTCCAAAGAAAGCTGAGTGCTGAAGAATTGATGCTTTCGAACTGTGGTGTTGGAGAAGACTCTTGAGAGTCCCTTGGACTGCAAGGAGATCCAACCAGTCCATCCTAAAGGAAGTCAGTCCTGCATATTCATTGGAAGGACTGATGCTGAAGCTGAAACTCCAATGCTTTGGCCACCTGATACGAAAAGCTGACTCATTGGAAAAGACCCTGATGCTGTGAAAGATTGAAGGTGGGAGGAGAAAGGGACGACAGAGGATGAGAGGGTTGGATGGCATCACGTATGTGATGGACATGAGTTTGAGTAAGCTCCGGGAGTTGGTGATAGACAGGGCGGCCTGGCATGTTGCAGTCCATGGGGTCGCAGAGTCGGACACGGCTGAGCGACTGAACTGAATGGTTTAAAAAAAGTGAAAAACAGCTTAGGGTTACGTGTAGGTGTTATTTATTGGAGAAAGGAACCAGTGAATTCTTTCGATCTTGATCTGGGTGGTTGTTACATGAATATGGAGATATGCACACACATTTATATTTACACACATACATGTAAATATACACAAAAATATATGTGTACACACATATGATTATATGCACATATGCATATATGTAAAAAGTGATTCATCTGCACTTCTAAGATGTGTGCCTTTTATTGTGCATAAATTATAAATAAATAAGAAAATTTGGTGGGAAAAAAGTGTAACGTTAAGAAAAGTAACTGTCCCCTCGAAGGCTGTTAATCCGAAAGACTTGCTTCACTCTCCCAGCAGTGAAATCGCTCCCTGAAGAGGACAGAGGGAGCTTCTACACACAGCAGAGGAATGACCACTGGGGACCAGCATGACAAGTTTCCGAGAAGAAATTTGGATCAATATCCAGTGTCAAGCTGGATCACTTAATCAAACTGGCTATGAAAAAGCAAGATCTCCTTTAGAAAATTATCCCGTTAGAAAATTATCCTTAGAAACTTTATCCTTTTTTAGAATTTTTTAGATTTTTAGATAATTTTTTAGAAAATTATCCTTAGAAACTTGCCAATACAAGTCTGAAAAGGGCAGCTGAGTGTGAATGATGGAAACAATGAATTCCTCACAGGACTGTTGTTAGACGTTCAACTCTTTCATTGACTGGCCAGTGACCAATCAGATTTCATCCGAGAATCTCAACAAAGAGACACAGTGGAGGGTGTAAGGAGAAGGTGTAGGGGAGAGGCTGAAGTGTCAGGTGTCGGCCAGTTGAATGTTGAATGAACAGAGAAGCCAGTCTTTCCATAGCTGTAAAATGGGGACGGCCTCTCAAAGAGAAAAAGAGACAAGTGCCTATGTGGTAACAGGGTGATTTTAAGAGTAGCCTTGGCTCTTGACTTTCCAGGGTTGGTCTTTTTGAAGGCTGGCTGTACTTAAGTTTCTTGGAAATATCTTTATAATAATCACCTCTATTATTTTGTTAATCCACCTTGAATGGGTGAATTAAATACTAACTCTTTCTCCCATATCCGCTCAGGCTACTGAGCATTAAAATGTTATGGTTGAAGCTGGATTAAGACATTTCAAACTACAGAAGATGACTTAATGCCATATCACTCATTCTTTCTGTCGGAGACAGGAAAAAGAAAAGCAGGCCCCGGCAAGGGCCACAAAAGAAATTTATAATTATTGATAAACTGGATGCAAGGCATGAGAGTCTTGGAACAAGTCCAGAGGGAACAGTTCATAATCTTGAAAACAAGATATGATCCTGGGGTCAGAAAACCGACCCCAGACTGTTTCTCAACTGGTGTCTCAGAGTCACATGTTTTACGTATGTGGTGGGAAACCTATAGATAAAAACATTAGTCTTAGTTACTGATTTGTTATTGATTACTGTTTTCTAATTACTCAATGGTTAGTGATCATTTTGTTCTTTGGCCCTGAAGGCCACATGAGTTATAGTTTAACTCCCCGCATATTCTTTCATTCACGGCTGAAAGTATAATAAAGCTGGCTTGGATTCAGTTTCCGCACCTTCACCTTGGAGCGGTGTTGGTCCTCTGATCCTCACTTTTCTCTGAATTCTTGTGTCTCGTTTCTCATTCTCTCGCCGTGTCGTGCTTTCGGAAACCCTGCTTGTCGAGCTGGTCTTGACACTTTCCTCCTATGCAATCAGATTAATTATGAACCTTTTTAAGATAGAAACTTTCTGCTGAGAATCCAGTCACTAGAGAGGAAGCTAGCCTTATTCTTGAGCTCCATTGTGACATTTTGCTATCAGATCAGGTTTAGCTAGGTCTTGGGCTCTGCCACTCAGTAAATTGGATTCTAGTTTTAAAAAACATCCACCCTTTGTGCTCGTTTTACTTCTTAAAACTGAGGCTACTCACCAAATCCTCCTGACGATGGGGTATTAGAGTTGTTAGTGCTTCTCTGACTCTGGGATGTCTAGTGTTTCTTAAAATTAAAAAAATTTTTTATTTTGTTGTTTTTTGACCATGCCACGCAGCATGTGAGACCTTTTTTTTTTTTTTTTTTAAAATAAAAAGTTTTATTGGAGAAAAATAGAACCACCACGTACACAGGGAAAAGAGCACAAAAATTCAACTGATATAGAATGGAAAGTCACAACTACCCAATGTCGTTTGTGATTACTTTTCAATTTCTTAAATGTCTTCCCTCAATTTTTTAAATAGCCTTGACAATTTATTTCAGCTGAAATAGCATCAAGTTTTAAAAAAAATGAAGAGCCTCAGCGAAGGGACCAGCTTTTATGATAACAAAGGTGACACCAAGAGTCTCCTAATAGGACCAATTCTACCAAAAAATTCCTGAAGCACATAACTACTGAGTCTGGTAGAACAAAGTAGCTCAGAGACCATCAGGGATTAGTTAGAACACTGACTCAGACGGTCCACAAATAAGTGTTAGTATTGTCACTAGTGTCGAACTCATGCACTCTTCTTTGGAAACTCAGAGTCTTAACCACTGAACCACCAGAAAATGCCTTGTTTGTCCAGTATTAGTCAATGCTCTCTTCTGACAAATGTTGACAAATACTTTGACAACAATCATCCATGGTCCTGTTCTTTTAAAAAGTTGGTTCCAGATGCCAACAACATCATTTCCTGCTCCCTTTGCCTGGTTTATCTCTATGTAGATTTCATATCTCATTTCCTCAAGGAGGTCTTCCCTCCCCTGCGGCTGGCTTAAGGCCTTTAGCAATATGCTTCCATCGCACCCCGTGAGTCCACTTTCACCATATTTATTGGTCATGTGATTCATATTCAGTGGTTATATTCCTCCTCCACTGATGTATCTGCGAGATCATCGTGCATACCTGGTCTCCTGATCGCTAGCACTGTGCCTATAGTGGACTTGATCAGACTGAGAGAGATCTCAGTTTCCATAATTGCAAAAGTTATCACGTTCCTACCTCTCAGGGATAATGTGATTATTAACAAGCAAATATTTCTCACTATGTAGCATACTGACATGACACCAAATATACTGAATATCAAAAATGAGAACTCTTCTGTAATCTTAATTAGACTAAAGTCAGTCAAATATTTAAATGCAGATGGGAAACGTTTTGAGAGGCAGAATAGCATAGTGTTTAAAAGCACAGGATCTCTTAAGAGAATAGACTGTGTATGATTTCAGTACCTTTAGACCATGAAATTTTTGCATCCTGTTTTACACCCCTGGGTATGTTCCAGTCTCTCCTGGTTCACAGTCTATGGGAACTGGAATAGAACTTGTATTCTGCTGATGTGTGAAAATTGTATAAATCTTAATTATGTTGAATTTGTTCATAATGCTTTTCAGGTCCACTACCTCCTTCAACTTTTCTGTCAATTCATTCTATTAATTTTTGAGAGTTTTCTATTTTAACTCCACTAAAAATCTTAATTTATCTACTTAAAAAATAATTGTAATATACAATGGAACTATATGTAACTTTGTTCTGCATTTTCCAAGTCATCTGAAAATTTTATCATACTTTCTTTTTTTTATCATACTTTCATAATTTTTAAAAACAGCATAGAATCCCTGAGCTCTATGACTTATGTGAGCTCCACCATTTAATAATTATGTTTGACTATTGACAGCTTCCATAACTTAATTGACAGCTTTCTCCCAGTCTGCCTTTCCTTATTTGGAGAAAATAATGCTACTTGTTGGCTTATTGTAGTGTCTAAAATAAGATATGCAAAGTGCTCAGATATGGATGTGAGAATTGGACCGTAAAGAAAACTGAGCACTGAAGAGTTGATGCTTTTGAACTGTGGTGTTGGAGAAGACTCTTGAGAGTCCCTTGGATAGCAAGAAGATCCAACCACTCCATCCTAAAGGGAATCAACCCTGAATATTCATTGGAAGGACTGATGCTGAAACTGAAGCTCCAATAATTTGGCTACCTGATGTGAAGAGCCAACTCATTGGAAAAGACCCTGATGCTGGGAAAGATTGAAGGCGGGAGAAGTGGATGACAGAGGATGAGATGGTTGAATGGCATCACTGACTTGATGGACATGAGTTTGAGTAAGCCCTGGGAGTTGGTGATGGACAGGCAGGCCTGTTGTGCTGCAATCCATGGGGTTGCAAAGAGTGGAACACCACTGAGTGACTGAACTGAACTTAACTGAGCTACTAGGTTATTGATCCTCCATGAAGATGAGGAGGACTGTTGGCTCTATCGGTCACTGAAAGTGAAAGTGAAAGTCTCTCAGTTGTGTCTGACTCTTTGCGACCCCATGGACTATACAGTTCATGGAAATCTCCAGGCCAAAATACTGGAGTGGGTATTCTTTCCCTTCTCCAGGGGATCTTCCCAACCCAGGGATCAAACTGGGGTCTCCTGCATTGCAGGCGGATTCTTTACCAGTTGAGTCACAAGGGGAGCCCAAGAATACTGGAATGGGTAGCCTTTCTATTCTCCAGCAGATCTTCCCAACCCAGTAATCGAACCGGGGTCTCCTGCATTGCAGGTGAATTCTTTACCAACTGTACTCTCAGGGAAGCCCCTATCGGTCATTGCTATAACCAGTCCTTGGCTTAGCGTGAATACTCATGCCCAGTACAGAACATATGAGTTGAATGAGTGGCCAGGCAGGCAGGTGTGGATTGTATTAATGAATGTTGAGTTCATTTCTGTAGATTTTTGCAAGTCTAAGTGAGTATTTCATTCTAGTCTCAGAAAAAAATGAAAAAAAAAATTTTTTTTGGCTACATGGCATGTAAGATCTTATTTCCCAGACCAGAAATCAAACCTATATGCCCTGCAGTTGAAATGTGGAGTCTTACCACTGGACTGCCAAGGAAGTCCTGCCAAACCCAGAAAATTTGCAAAAATAATTTACATTCAAAATTAGAGGATAATAAAATAATCAAGCCAGACTATTGCTGGAGTTTGGACATAAATTTTAAGTGGGTTTATTATAGTCTAGACATGAAATTCATAGTATGCCAACAACTAGTACTTTAAAAAAAACAGTAAGGATGAGATGACCTCTTTTTAGAAAATATAATTACCTGTAGTCTGTGGTTGTTTGGGCAGACAATAGCTGTTTTGTAGTGAGCTACCCTGATTTTTAAGAGAAGTAAGCTTTGTACTTGATGTATAAGTATGCAGTTCTTCTTTTATACATCCTCAGGTGCCTTCAGAGGTGAACCAAAAAGAAATATAAGCCCTGTGATTAACTTGCTCACAATAACTGCAACTTAATTCACTGCACAGACTCACAGAATGACTAGCTATTTTGGTCAAGTCCCTAATTTTACAGATAAAGACTTTGGAGCCCACTTCACACAAGTTCACACAGGCCTCTTTCAATCCTATGCTGTGAGTCTAGTCGACTCAACAGTGTACAGATTACTGTGTTAGGAGCTGCGACAAAGGCAGAGATGAAGAAACAGGGCCTATGGGGGGATGCTACAAATACATGGATCTGTAATACAGAGCATAATGCAGTAAGTACCTTGGGCAATGTGCGAATTGCTATAAGAATTCAAAAATTTCAGGTAGAGGGAGATTACAATTTTAAAACCACGTGTCTTAAGAAAACCATTGTGAAGGCAATACCACAGTGACACTAAACGACATCATATGAAGCAGAATTGTAATAAGCAGGTGAAAGCAGGAGAGGGGGCTAGCCACAGCTGCTGCCATGGAGATGAGAGAGGACGGGGTGAGTTCAGGGACCACACATGTAAGCAAGTGATGACCTGAAACCAGGGCTGCCTGGAGAGAGTGAAGCTGCGTTTGAAGGACTTTGAGGCCAGTGTGAGGGACAGTGGGGGAGAGGGAGCCCAAAACAGAAACCACATTTTAGCAGTGCTTAAAAGAAAACTGAATAAACCTCTAATTTCATTATAACTTATTTAGCTGCATGTTTGTAGGGTTTCCTGAAGAGTGGTTCACTTTCTGGAACCACCAGCTCCGATGGCCCTGCTCCTCTCCACTCCGTTATGAGCTGTGGTGCATGGGAGCAGCAAACTGGCTGGGGGATGACTAGGGTCTACTAGGGTCTGGCTGCAGCCCTGCAAAGTCCCAGGCCACATGAAAGGGATGGAGGGCTCAGTATGACTCCTGGGGCTCTCCTCCTTTTCTTGCCTGTCCCCAGTGTTTGCAAACCGATTCTCTGGCTCAGGCCACCTGGAAATTTTGTAGGGATGGTGGCGAGGAAAGAGAAAGGAGCAGTGGAGAAATTGAATCTCATAGAATCTCAAAGCAAGAAGTCTAGGCTCACCTCCGCAGTGCCAGGACACAACTGTCTAGATGTGATTAAAGCAATTAACAAACAGAAACTGAACACCCACCATGTGCAAATTACCACACCATGGGGAAATCAAAGAGGTAGACACTGCTGTAATTCAGGGGGGAAATTGTTAGCTCCACAACAATAATAGCTAGTATTCATATAGTGCTTGAAGCTTGAAGAGCTTTTCTTGCAGGATAGCTCATTTGGTCCTGCTGTTGCTGCTGCTGCTAAGTCGCTTCAGTCGTATCCGACTCTGTGCGACCCCATAGACGGCAGCCCACCAGGCTCTCCCATCCCTCGGATTCTCCAGGCAAGAACACTGGAGTGGGTTGCCATTTCCTTCTCCAATGAGTGAAAGTGAAAAGTGAAAGTGAATTTGCTCAGTCGTGTCTGACTCCTAGCGACCCCATGGACTGCAGCCTACCAGGCTCCTCCGTCCATGGGATTTTCCAGGCAAGAGTACTGGAGTGGGTGCCACTGCCTTCTCCCATTTGGTCCTAACAACCCTCATAACAATGGATGTCATTCATGCTATCACGTCACACAAGAGGAAATGGATTTCAGAGCAGTTAAGTGCATCTAAAGTCATATAGCTAGGACTGAGACTAGGACCAACATCTTCCGAGGATAAAATTCAGTGTCCTTCTCTTCAACCACACAGGCTGATGGAAGCTGATGTAAATATTTCCAATTCATGGATATGTCATAATCATGGAGCCAAATTCATTCTTTTTACACAGCTTATTAATTAGTGGACCCACAGGAGAATAAAAGCAAAACCCTTACCTTCTGCCACAGTTACCACCAGCCAGCAGACCAACAGCCAGTGGGAGAAGCAGGGTCCGTGAGCCATGGCTTCCACCCTGAGCAGACACTGCCTGGAACCCAGCGTGGCTTTAAAGGGGGTGGGTGAGTCACCCACAGCTTGATTCAGGGAGTTGTATTTGCATAATGGACCACAGCAATCAGGGCCTGTGGTGTGAGGGTAAGAAGTCAGCAAGGAAATACCAGACAGTATTTATCAACCAGAGCCTCTTGTAATGACGGCCAAACATCATTTATCCATCCTTGACTGGAGTTGGATTATGGACAACCACACCTTCGCTATACTTCTAATTCCTTCAGATCTTTTCTTCTCTTTCCTTGTGTGTACAGGTCTCCTCAGCAAGAGAAAGGATCTGTCCAGGAAATATTCCACATTGTTTCCTTCTGTATAGCTTACTTCACAAAGCCAAACAAGAGAGGGCGTTATCCAAAGGCTCAGGGACCGAAGCGGTTTGACGAGGCTGTTCACAGGTTTCAGATCAGGGATTATGTTTTTTCTGCTTTGGTTCAGGAGCCAAGACCACAGTTGAGAAACTGTCTTCTCTAGTAGCCATCATGGTCGTTGTCTAAACAGACATGAAAATTTTGGGAGATTAATTTACTGAGTTGTCCTTTCAGGACTCCCTCTGATTCATCAAATTGCCCCAAAGATGCCCAGTTTTTTTCCTGTCAGCTACTGGAGGAATGGGAGGGGATGGTCACAAGTGATTAAAAGCATGGACCCTTGATCTAAAGATGATCATACTAAGTCAGAAAGACAAATATTGTTTGAAATCCACATGGAATCTAAAATATGGCACAAATGAGCTTATCTATGAAACAGAACAGACTCACAAACACAGAGAACACATCTGTGGTTGCCAAGGGGATGTGGGGAATTGGAGGAGAGATGGATTGGGAGTTTGGGATTAGCAGATGCAAACTTATATATAGAATGGATAAAGAACAAGGTCCCTACTGTGTAGCACAGGGAACTATGTTCAATATCCCGTGATAAACCATAATGGAAAAGAATATGAAAAATGATGCATATAGGTGTATAATTGAGTCACTTTGCTGTATAGTAGAAATTAACACATTGTAAATAAACTATACTTAAATAAAATAAAGGTTAAAAAATGTATGGATTTCAGAGTCAGGAAAAACTGGCTCCAGCCCTGATTCCTTTTGTTACTAGGTGGGTGACTTGAAGCCTCAGGGGTAAAATGGGGCTTGTAGTATTTCCCCCTGAGGATTGTTGTGACGAATAAAAGAGGTAATTGACACAGAGCTCCAACCACAGTGCCTGGAACAAGAAAGGGAGTTGTTTTTAATTGGAGGCTAATTGCTTAACCATATTGTGGTGGTTTTTGCCATACATTGACATGAATCAGCCATGAGTGTACATGGTCCCATCCTGAACCCCACTTCCACCTCCCTCCCCAGCCCATTCCAAATAAATAAATTAACTAGTTAAAAAAATCACTTAATTACAAGGACAAGTTCAGCTGGCATAAAGAGGTTTGAGGACAAACAGCACAGAACAGGTTTGGCTAAGAAAACAACTCAGGTAGTTGGAGCAGACGTACATGAAGGCGCTACAGAGAAGCTTCTGGTTTCAGATGTTCAACATGCTGTGGGCACCCACCAGACTGCTCTGTATAAGGACTGGAAGCTTCCTTTAAGCTGCTGAACTGGCTAAGAGAACGTCTTCTACTGTGTCAATATAGATATTGATAATGTTTATTGAGCACCTATTATGTGTCAGGCACTGTGCTAAGCATGTAGCTTGCATTGTATAACTGAATGTCCATAATCCGCGAGGCAAATATTATCATCTTCATTTTACCTACAAGGAAACCAAGGCCCAGAGAAGTGCTCAAGCAATTTATCCAAAGTTGCACCACTGCTGCAGAGCTGAGTGGCAGAGCTGAGATTTTTAAGTTGGTGTGAACCCAAAGCCTGTCTCCCCTCTTCCTGCCCACACTGGCTCTGCAAATGAATGTTAAATAAAGGATGTAACAAGAATGAAATACAGAAGTGAAAAAAAAAGAAAGAGAGTTGTTGTGGCTGCAGCTAAATCACAGTAGCTTCAATTCTTTGTTCTCTTAGGAGCTTATACTTGCCAACTCATTCAATTGCTCCAACGCCTAATGGTTGAGTAAAACATTTTCCTGGCTGTTGCAGAAAGAACAAAACAGAACACAGTCCCTGGCTTCAAAAGGCCGGCAATCTAATGAGGGAGACTGTGCAAACCGAGAACCTGAGAACCAAAGTGAATAAGAATGCAAACACTCACCAACTAGAAGAATGGTAAATTCCACAGACTTGATGATAATCCTAGGCAAAAATTCTAGAAATAGATGGTTAAGTCAACGATGTGTCAGCAATTTGGAAAGGAAGCAGGGACAAGCTTAGCTCCTTAGATTCCACCGTTCGGTTCTGTTGACTGCATGTCCTGGGCCACGTCTAGGCCTGGCATAGGTGCTCGGGCTAACGATGGAGTTCCTCCTCTCATGAGTGTCTAGTCTGGCAGGGACATTAGATATTAACTAAGGAATGACAGGAAGGGGTTTGAGTGTTAAGATAAAGAAAGCACTGGGGGCTGCAAAGCAGAGACACCCATAACCTTAGGCCAATGGGTGTGTATTACGTATAATGTTGATACTTTGTATTCTGTATTAGAATCACATTGCCATGCCAATAAAATTAGATCCACATACTCTCTGTAACTACTGCCCGTATTGTGTTTTATGGATTTACTGCAAACCATTGAGCCAAACATTTTGTATGATGGACATTTGTATTATTTCTTCTGATCCTCTTTCTTTTTGTATTGGATTTCTGATGACCTTTCATTTGAAATGTTGATGAAAATAAGTAACAAAAGCAAAATGGTAATAGAATTTCTTTCTGTTTGCATTTGTTGTCCTGAAGTTTATGAAATAAATAAAACTTCAAAAGGAACAAAAAATTTTACTTTCATACAATTCTTTTTATTTTTATTTTTTGGCTGCACTGAGCAGCCTGCAGGATCTTAGTTCCCTGACCAAGGATGGAACCCATGCCTCCTGCCCTGGAAGCATGGAGTCTTAACCACTGGACTGCCTGGGAAGTCCCTCATTGAATTTTTATTTGACAGAGAATCCTAACATATCTTTTAAAAAAACTTTTATTATTTATTTACTTGGCTGAGCGGGGTCTTTTTTTTTTTTTAATTTATTTATTTTTGGTTGTGCTAGGTCTTCCTTGCTGCCTATGGGCTTTTCTCTAGTTGTAGGGGTCTCCTCCCTAGTTACGTTGTGCCGGCTTCTCATTGCAGTGGCTTCTCTTGTTGGCAACCTCAGGCTCTAGGGTGCCCAGGCTCCAGAATGTGTGGCTCCGAAGCTCTAGAGCATGGTAGTTGTGGCACATGGGCTTAGTTGCTCCATGGTCTGTGGGATCTTCCAGGACCAGGGATCAAACCCATATCTCCTGCATTAGCAGGCGGATTCTTTTTCAGAGAGCTGCCAGGGAAGCCCCACGCTGGATCTTAGTTGTGGCCTGTGGGATCTTGTTCCCTGACCAGGAATCCAACCCAGGCGGCCTGCATGGGGAGCGGGGAGTTTTAGCCACTGGATCAACCAGGGAGTCCCTGTAACATATCTTTACTGATGGTGTGTAGAGTTAGTCTTGACCGTCTTGCTTATTTACATGTTGTCGTTCAGACCATACAAGTTGAGAATGGCTGGATGGCTGCAGCTGTCCGTCTGCGGCTTTGAGTGGCGCTCTGCAGAGCCGCCTATCACACGCTCAAGGACCCCAGCACGACTGCTTGAGGATGACCAGCAGCATCTAGCCTCACTCACCTCCACAGTCTTGATGGGATGAAGTCCCTGTTCTGCTGCCAGGCCTTAGAGAACCAAAGGCGCGACACACTTATGGCCAATGAGGCTGGTTTCCTGCTGCAGAAAGCGCTGAAGCCGTCTGGGGGAGGAGTTCCCCTTACCTGGCTGTGTGAATAAGCCGGGAAGCTGCCATCAGGGCCTTCGTGAGTCAGGATTACGGATAACCTGGGGAGTGATGGGTACCGGCCTGTCCCCTGAGTCAGGCTGAGGGAGTAGCGGCTAGCGCTCCGAGGCTCATTTCCTGGAGGCCTGGGGGTGGATCAGCATGTTGTGTCAGGAGCACTGGGGCACACACTTCTTCTGGAATCTATGCGGTTCTGTGGTCGGCGCCCACGTGGATTAGACTGTATGCCTCTCCTGCTAGGCTTGCTAAGGGCGTCTTCTGCTGGGATTTCTCCTAAAAGGGATTGCAGGCACCTGAGACATATCTCCAACTCCACCACTTTGCAGATCTGGAGACTGAGATGAGACCTGCAGAAGTTTCCTAAAGTCATCCCAGCGATTTAACAACAGAAAGGCCGTAACATCCTGGCCAGGGGCAGAGTGATGCCCACCACGTGAGAGCTCTCATTTATCAATGGTCTGAAACAGTATCAAACCAGTGGGATAAATCAGGGTTCTAGTCTTGCCTTGCCACCCATTAGCTGTGAGACCTTGGACCTGTCAGTGTGACTGACCCTCAGTTTCATCTGTATAATATATCATTTGCTGTGTTCTATGCATCACTGTTCTAATTATTGTGCATGCATCAAGCCATTTAATTCTCAAAATAACCCAGTGAGGAAGGTACTATTGTGAACCCCACTTAAAGATGAGAAAATTGAGGCACAGAGAGGTTAGTTCATGTGACTATTGAGTGGCAGAACCTTGATATGAACACAGGCAGTTAGGCTCTAGAATTCATGCTCTAATCACTGTGTTAGGTGGACTCTGACCCCCCTGCTTGTCAGCTTATTTTTATAAAGGCTCTGTGAAAGTATCCTGAAAATTCAGGCATCACTGTAGGACAAAAGACTTGGTTGTTAACATAATTTTTTTTCAAGGCTTAAATAAATAAAAAGAGGTAGAGGGAGAACTTACAGATTAAAAGAGATTTAAGACACCTAAACAATTACAACATTTGGACCTTATTTGGGTCCTGCTTCAAATAAACAAATTGTTAAAGAAAATACAACTGGGGAAATGTAAACACTGATTGGATATTTGATGATATTAAGTAATTATTGTAAATATGATGGTGATAAATGATTTTAACAAAAAGATAAAGATGGATTCAGAGATAGTTGCTGAAATATTTACAGGTTATATGTTGTCTGGGATTTACTTCAAAATAATCAGAGGATGGGGAGTGGGAATATAGATGAAGCAAGATTGTCCATAGTTTAAGCATTGTTGTTTAATAATGATCTAAGCTGGGTGATGGGTGTATTTGGGTTTATGATGTCAAAGCCCCATGGGCCTACTGTTGGGAAGAATGACAGCTGATAGGGAGAGGGGGGTCCGATGCTCTTTTGGAGATTCCTCTTCTAGGGTGCCATTGATTTCAGGGTGACCCCAGTGCTTCCTACATGGAAGACCCTTACTGGATTCTTTTGGCCTGCATGAATGCATGAGCATATAGATGAATGAATGGGAATGAATCTGGTCCACGATGAGTTGGAGAAACAGTCTGTCACAAATCAGAGACAGAATCTAATTTCTAGGTCAGATAGAATGATGAAATGATTCTGTATGTTTCCCAGTTAACCAAATTGTGCATTTAAAGGCATCTTTATCTATCACTATCATCAGGACCAAAATACTCCTACACCTTCCTGCCTTATCCTGGTAGACAAAGTACATGAAAAGATCTACTAAAACCTCCACTCTGAAGCCATATCCCCACTATTCACACCTCTCAGAGACTGCTCCAAGTCCCATTGCTTATTATCTTTTGCTTACCCAGCCCAACATCTGTCCCAGTGCTACTGATTAGCCTAAGTTCCCTGGCTTCAGGATTGTCTGTATCCTAGGCTTGCAAATCACATCGCTTTTCTATGGCCATAGAAATTGGTTTAGGGATGAGTATTTGACTCAAGCCAAATCAACTGGAGACCAGTCAAAACCAATCCCGGAACTTTTGTATAAGTGACTGGAAAAGAGGCACATAAATTTTGCCTTTGGACTTGAAGTTGGGGAGAGACATACCCACACAAAGAGAGAGTCTGCCCAATAAAACCGACTGGAGAGATAGCAGATACTGACATCATTTGACCCCCTGGATCCAGCTATACCTGAGGCTATACACACTGCACTGCATGTGGTATGGTAAGACTGATTCTAAAGTATTACCAGCACAGTCTTACGGTAGCAAATCACATAGAGAATAAAGATTCTAGTCTAGTGTTGCTTGTTAAATGGAAAGAAGAGCTATTAATTTTTATACTCTTATATTTGATTACAAACTATAAAAGTAGACAGGGAGTAGAAAACTATGTCAGTTCCAGTGGTTGGGTAAGGTAAGGCATTTGAAGAAATTATGATGATTCTTTTTATCATTCTGTGCATTCTTCCTGAGAGCTGAGAGAAACTGCATGACTAGACAGACTCCCCCGCAGGTGGAAGCTGTGGATACCTGAGTGTCTTGGCTACGAATGCGGTCAGCTGACTTCATCCTGTGTGCTTAGCCGCCCTGTTTATGCCTGGCAGTAGCATCAGACAGATCCAGGTTGCGGTGATGAGTCACTATGGGCTTTCCCCAGCTTCAGACACGGGGTGCGTTCACATTTTATCCTTCAACCTTTAACTGACCCAGTTGGAGCTCCTGAATGGAATGAGTGAAGTCTGGCCTTTAGGTGTTTTCAATGAGCAATTCAGTATTTAGTGAACTGAAATCTCCGGGGTTGTAGATTGAGGTTGATAACAATGTGTCTCTTTGTAGAACTGAGGAGAGTATGTATCATTATATAAGCTGTAGGACCAAGGGGCAAGTTACCCAACTTTCATTTCCTCCTCTATAAAATGAGAGTAATAATAGTGCCTACCTCACAGGGGTGTTTTGAGTTTAAATGAGTTAATGCCATTTAAACACTTTCAATGGAGATTGGGGCTATGTAAATATTAACTATAGTTACTCTTGAAAAATAATAACTTTCTGTTTCAGACAAACGTTTCCTCTAGAACCTGGATATCTGAAACAAAACTAAGAAAAGGCAAAAGGTGAGGATTTATGAAAATTGTGATTTGTGAGCGTGTGCACACAAATCTCACACAGCAGTACTTTGAAGTCCTGTTTTTTAATTTTCTGAGGTATTGGGTCAGTTGGAAAGCTGAAGGGGAAGGTTCTCAACAGGGAATGAAGGGGGTTTTCTTTAGGGTTCTGCTAGGTGGCTAGTCATAGGCAAGCTAACTAAAATCTTGTCATCATACTTACCCAGACAATGGTTTCTATAAATTGCAGTAGTTAAGCTGGCAGGGGTTTGAGAGAGTTCTTTGAAATATCCAGGAATTACAGGAAATGGTAATAATTTAAGACTTTTACCTAACATTCACCAGTGTCTCCAGGAGAGGATGAGGGTGGTGGTGACAAGCAGCTACTAGTTTTTTCAGAAATGGCATGGTTTTGATTTAAATTTGTAGAATGCTATTAAAACTTGTTCTTTCCTTCCCTCTCTTTTTCCTTCCTCTCCTTTCTCTCTCTTCTTCTCCCCGCACCTTCTTTCTCTTCCCACTCCCTCTACCCTGCAGGGAGTATCTTCCCCCTTCTCTATAGAACCAGCCACTTTAAACACTTTATTTGTTTAGGCTGCGTTGAGTCTTAGTTACGGCCGTCAGACTCTGCTGCAGTGTGTGGCCTTCTCTCTAGTTGTGGCATGTGGGATCTTTGTTCCCTGACCAGGGATGGAACTCATGTCCCCTGCATTGGAAGGTGAATTCTTAACCACCGGACCATCAGGGAAGTCCAATAATTAACCACTTTTTAACAGTTTGCCATATATCTTTCTATTCCTTTTTCTATGTATTTACACACACACACTCAAAAATTGCTTTGTAGGTGGGTTTAAAAATTGTTTTATAAATGGGATAATATTTTGAGTTGCCTTCTAAATTATTTCTTTTTGACTTAAATGTCTTTTCTTCCCATGCCAATTCATATAGATGGATCTCTTTCTTTTGAATTGTTGCTTACTATTGCCTTGTATGGGTGCACCATAGTTTTATTTATCGATTCACTGCCTGATGGAATTTGAGTTCCTTTCCATTTTGTGCCCTTATAAACAGTCCTCCCATAGGGCAACAGCAGAGTGCATTTGCCGTAAGTAACTTTTAAAAGTAGCTTGCTGAAATTGTTTTTAGATTTAAATTGTAGAATACATCTTCATTTCATTCTGGTTTTCTGGTCCCTATGGCACTTTGTGGGCTGGAGCCTTTGGATAGACACATTTTATTGCTGGCTAAAACCATTTCGTATCCTTTCAACAAGGATATATCCAGATAATGGTGATGGCCACAGAAAGGTGAAACATACATCTCAATAAGGCATTCCCTACTGCTTAAGACCAACCCACAAGTGTCATAGAGAGTGGCAGCAAAAACATTTTTTTAAATGCTCAGAATTTCAGAGGTAGTTCCCTTCAGCTGTATAGGCTGGCAACACTTTGTACCATTATAAAGTCTACCTCTTCTATAAGCACTGGTACCCTTTCCTTCTAATTAAATTGTACGTTACGTACACTTTGCTGGCAAGTCTGTAGCTGGTGCCCGTCTCCACAAAGTGCTTGTCTCCAGTATTTGTGGTTCGTGTCCTGCACTAACAGAGTATGCTTCACTATCTCTGTTTAATAAAACACATCCATTTTAAAAAACATGAGACCTAGATTTGCCAAGTCAGATGTGATCTCATGTATTTTTTTTCAACAGCACAAACTCTACCACAAGGATTTGGGAAATTTATTATCTGACACAAAATCTGTTGGGGACTCCTTGGCTGTCAACTGACCACAAA
Organism: Cervus elaphus; assembly: GCF_910594005.1. Lineage (NCBI taxonomy): Eukaryota > Metazoa > Chordata > Mammalia > Artiodactyla > Cervidae > Cervus > Cervus elaphus. The sequence goes on from NC_057820.1 coordinate 25,757,666, forward strand.
TCATGGAGCCAAGGGTAAGTTCAAAGTATCTGTTTAGTAAATGACTGGATACCCTGAGACAGTGCTAACTCAAAGTAGCCAGTTCAGAGTGAGAGGAGGTGCTCGTCCTAGAATGTAGATCAACAGGTGGTTTCAGTGGGACTTCCCTGGTGGTCCAGTGGTTAAGTCTCCACGCTCCCAATGCAAGGGGTGTGGGTCAGTCCTTGGTTGGGGAACGAAGATCTCACATGCTCTGGCCAAAAAATAAACAAATATATCCTAAAAACACATTGCTTTATTTATGGAGAAAAATCTCGCTATGAAAATATGTTGACCAAATAGTGGGCTTGGTGATGTAGTTGACTTCTTTTCTTATGCGAACCCCTTCAGTTGGACACTGGTCTCTGAACCACATGATGAGTAGCACTGTCTCAAGTGCTTCATGAAATGGAATGAATGAATGAATGAGTGAATGAGACATATCTAAGATGGATTAAGTGGTTTTTCAGAGTTGACATGGGAGGATGTGATTAAATAAAATTTTCTTGACTTTCAGTGGGATGATGTTCCTTGTTCATCCTTGAGCTGCCAGAGAGAGGGAAGGTTTGTTCAAGGCACAAATAGATCACCTGGCCACTGTGGCTTGTGCTACTCTTATTCCCCATCAAGAGCATGTCTCCCCTCTTGTGCTCCTTCTTCCTGTTCTTATCTCCTTTCCCCATTATCCTGCCATAGGGTTTAAAGAAAGAAAAACAATGCATGGGAAGCTCATTGTGTGGTCTGTATTTTACACCCAGGTATATATAATTCTCATCAACAGGGTGCGGAAGGTATATTTTCTACTTTGTAAATACTCATAGAGGTTTGGTAACTTGGCCCAGGTCCCATATGTTGTAAACTGGCAGGCTTGAGACTTGAACCTGGGTCTCTTTGATTCTCCCCAGGTGGTTTGGTCTCCTACTCTTACATCTGAGGAGGCTGCTAACAGAGTCCCAGGCCTGTGACAGAAGTTTAAAAGTGTCTACATCGACACACTTGAGTTCCATTTTGGAGCTTGGAGGCTCCATACATTTCATAGTCACCTACTTTAATTGCCACGGTCCTGCCACTTTGCTTACTTCTGTTTGTGTCATATAAGCAAATGTGTCATTTGCTTACTTCTGATGTGTGCACCCCTGTAGGCTGCATATGCCTTCACCTTGTCATCTTTGAATCCCTCACAATACTGTATGGGGCTTTGAAAGCAGTACACTCAATGATGTTAAATGTATGATGTTAAATTTGCTAGTCTATAAATTTATTTATGTGCCTAAAAAGCAAAAGTGAAAGTCACTCAGTCCTGTCTGACTCTTTGTGACCCCATGGACTACATAGTCCATGGAATTCACCAGGCCAGAATACTGGAGTGGGTAGATGTTCTATTCTCCAGGGGATCTTCCCAATCCAGGGATCCAACCCAGGTCTCCCGTGTTGCAGGCAGATTCTTTAGCAGCTGAGCCACCAGCTGAGGTAAATATTAAATGAACGAGACTGAGACTCAAACACATAAACTTTAAGATGTTGTGGTATGAATTCTATTGCACATGTGCATCTACTATTAATAATAAAGCAGTGCACAGTGAGGAGAAAGGCACCAGGAAGGCCATCCTCCTGAAATGCACTCCTTGGCATTCTCAGATTATTGCTTTTGGAACTTCTTACTAGTCTCTAACCTTGAGGACAGGAACTGATCTTTTCTCTGTTGGTTATTTAGCGCCTAGCGTATTTTCTGGCATTAAGTTCCTGAAACTTGAAAAATATGTGTGAAATTGTTGATTGTGCTAAGTTCTCAGCATTTCCTCTTAAACTGCTGTTACTGGAGCTCGTTATGGACCCCCATGCAGTTCTTATTATAGGTTGTATCTGGCTGCTGCTCCTGGGTTTCCTGGTCCTGATCCAATGTTTTCCTCTGCCAATTTCATCTCTTCCAGCTCCTGCTTTGCATTGGGTATACTTCTGTGATTGGAAGTACAGCTGGGAGGAAGGTAAGGGATGTGGGAGCATGGGCATCGTTGTTTCTCCTGAGTGTTAGAAGTGTGGTGAAATGAAGTTTGAGGAAGCAAAGTCTGGAGGTAATTAGGTGTAAGCCTCCAAGAGTCATTCCACTGTAGCATGGAATTGTGACAACATGTATGAAACTCTGTCTACTAGGGAAGCTCATGAAAGATTCAGTGTATAAGGTTTACTGGAGGCTGGTTATATAGGCACTCTTTGCCTAAAACATTGTCAAATTCCAGACTCCCGGAAGGAAAGCAGGTGTTCTTCATAAACTACATTGTGTCTAAAAAAAACTGTTAAGGCACATAGAGGCCCTCTTATCAGGTAGGGAATGATGGAAATCCTCCTGAAATCCAAATTCCCAGATGCTAGCCAAAAATCAATTCTACAATCAGGCCTTTCTAAGGATAGCAGTCTCAGGCCTGCTATGTTAATCCCTTTTTTCAGACCCCTTAGCTTCTGATTTGTGGGTGGGGTTGATAAAGCTTTTACAGATCTTACAGGACGTAGGAGGAATGGCTCCCATCTTATCTCCATTTAATTCACCACTCTGGCTCCTGCAAAATTTAGACAGAGGCTGCAGGATGACAGAGGACTAAAGCAAATTCACCCAAGGAGTAGCCCTGACAATGGCCAAGTACCAGCTGTGACATCTTGCTTGACTCAATTAACATGGCTCTGGGTGCACGGTAGGTGATCCAGTGATTAGCTGGGTGCCTGCTTTACCATCCCTACTGAAAAGAAAAAAAAAAAACACACAAACAACAGGATCAGAAAACAGATCATATTAACATGGAACTAACAAAAAACAACATTAACAGCCTAGGTTATAACTCTCTTGCTTCTGTTATGATTGAAAGAGACCTAGACCATGTAGACATTCTACAGAAAATCACTATATTGATAGATTATGTTAATCAAACAGGATGAACAAGCTGTGACTAGTAAATCTGAAGCCTCGATAAAGTAAAGTATGCTCTAGAGGGTGAGATGAAACTCACAAAATTCAGGGGTCTATCACACCAGGAAACGTCTACTTCTGCGTTATTGACTATGCCAAAGCCTTTGACTGTGTGGATCATGACAAACTGTGGAAAATTCTTAAAGAGATGGGAATACCAGACCACCTTACCTGTCTCCTGTGAAACTTGTATACAGGTCAAGAAGCAACAGTTAGAACTGGACACAGAACAATGGACTGGTTCCAAATTGGGAAAAGAGTACATAAAAACTGTGTACTGTTACCCTGTTTATTTAACTTATATGCAGAGTACATCATGCAAAATGCTGGGATGGATGAAGTACAACCTGGAATCAACATTGCCAGGAGAAAATGGCGGGCTGGATGAAGCACAAGCTGGAATCAACATTGCCGGGAGAAATATCAATCTCAGATATGCAGGTGACACCACCCTATGGCAGAAAGTGAAGGGGAACTAAACAGCCTCTTGATGAAGGTGAAAGAGGAGAGTGAAAAAGCTGGCTTAAAATTTAACATTCAGGAAACTAAGATCATGGCATCTGGTCCCATCACTTCGTGGCAAAAAGATGGGGAAACAGTGGAAACAGTGACATACTTTATTTTTGAGGGCTCCAAAATCACTGCAGATGGTGACTGCAGCCATGAAATTAAAAGACACTTGCTCCTTGGAAGAAAAGCTATGACCAGCCTACACAGCATATTAAAAAGCAGAGACGTTACTTTACTGACAAAGGCCAGTACAGACAAAGCTATGGTTTTTTTCAGTAGTCATGTATGGATGTGAGAGTTGGACCATAAAGAAAGCTGAGTGCCAAAGAATTGATGCTTTTGAACTGTGGTGTTGGAGAAGACTTTTGAGTCCCTTGGACTGCAAGGATATCAAACCAGTCCATCCTAAAGGAAATCAGTCCTGGATATTCATTGGAAGGACTGATGCTGAAGCTGAAGTTCCAATGCTTTGGCCACCTGATGCTCAGAATTGACTCATTGGAAAAGACCCCAGTGCTGGGAAAAATTGAAGGCAGGAGGAGAAGGGGATGACCGAGGATGAGATGGTTGGATGGCATCACCGACTTGATGGACATGAGTTTGAGCAAGCTCTGGGAGTTGGTGATGGACAGGGAAGCCCGGCATGCTGCAGTCCACAGGGTTGCAGAGTCAGACATGATTTAGTGACTGAACTCAACCACACCAGGAAAATTTGAGGTGGGGGGAGTCCAGTGACCAAGGGCATGCTAGACCATCCCCTCTGAGTAAAAGACAAATTAGTAGTACAACTTCTATCTCCCACTATGAATATGAAATGTGAATGTGTAAGTTGCTCAGTCTTGTCCAACTCTTTGCAACCCCATGGACTTTGCAACCTCTGTCCATGGGATTCTCCAGGGAAGAATACTGGCTGTTTCCTTCTCCAGATCTTTCCAATGCAGGGGTTTAACCCAGGTCCCCTGCATTGCAGGTGGATTCCTTAACAGCTGAGCCACCAGGGCACTGAAGTGAAGTTGCTCAGTCATGTCCAACTCTTTGCAATCCCATGGACTACAGCCTACCAGATTCTTCCATCCATGGGATTTTCCAGCCAAGAACACTGGAGTGGGTTGCCACTTCCTTCTCCAGGAGATCTTCCCAACCAGGGATTGAACCCGGGTCTCCTGTATTGTAGGCAGACGCCTTACTGTCTGAGCCACCACGAAAGCCCCCCACTATGAATAAGGAAGCACGATGCTTAGTAAGCATCTCTAGGTTCTGATGGCAGCACATTTCAAATCTAAGAATACTACCCTTGCCTATATACTGGTAACATCAAGGCTGCCAGTTTTGAGTGAGGCTGAAAGGAGAGGGCTGAAAGGGGTCTATGGCGGATGCATACTGTGGTGGAAGCTGGCCTGCCGCCTGGGTTACCTAATCTAGCAGACTCTAAAAGACAGCAGAGTTATTGGTGGAGGGAAAAATGCAGGCGAAATTAAAGCAATACCACTGTATACATACTCTTGATTTTTCTCAGCTCATTTTATTGAAAACTGAGTGTATAAAAACCACATAGAGCACATTACTAGAAAAAGCATTTTATTTTTCAAATACATAATGGATTCTTTACCCTCTTTTATCTTTTTATTAAGACTAAATACATATAAATAATTTCATCTTTTCTCAAATTAATGACAATGGTGTAATTGTGATTATCTTTTAGCAACCAAAGTCTATTTCCAGAGGTTTGAACTTGATATGAGAAAAACACTGCATCAAGTCCATTGTACCTGATTTGGTGCTGAGGTTGAACTGGTAAAATGGTTTGCTCCAGGATCCAGAGGCTATTGTAAGCTTGAAAGCAAAGTGAAATGCTTAGGCTGACCTTGGCTGCTTAAGGATCCTCTGGATGGGGGTGAGGGGTGCCTGGTCCTGGTTCTGTTTTGTACAGGACGGCTCGTCCTCAGGCCTGTGGCCCACCAGGGTTTGCTCCAGGATCCAGAGGCTATTGTAAGCTTGAAAGCAAAGTGAAATGCTTAGGCTGACCTTGGCTGCTTAAGGATCCTCTGGATGGGGGTGAGGGGTGCCTGGTTCTGTTTTGTACAGGACGGCTCGTCCTCAGGCCTGTGGCCCACCAGGCTCCTCTGTCCATGGGATTCTCTGGGCAAGAATACTGGAGTGGATTGCCATTTCCTTCTCCAGGGGATCTTCCTGACCCAGGGATCGAACCCAGGTCTCCTGCATTGAAGGCAGATTCTTTACATCTGCGCTATAGGAACTGAGGTATGTACACGTTCAGGCATTTGCCTGGACGGTAGGTGGGGAGGACTCTACTTCTTATGTCACATTTCTACTGGTAATCCTTTTTCCATAAGGGACAAATGGGCAGCTCTGGATTCTTGATGATACCAATCCTTTGCCCACAGCTCACTCTTTGTCAATAACACTATGACCACTGAAAAAGAAGACAAAATTTTAGTTCACTGTGAACACGGAACACCAGTAGTAAAAGTGACTGTGGTAACTGTGTGATGAGGCAGAAACTGGGAACTGACTCTCGGAAAGGTCTACTGGGCTTGATTTATTTTAAGCAGCCAGGAGACATCTAGAATTTGGACACACAGTGTTTGGATATATCCTTTTATTTTTCTCCATTGCCCACTGACTTTAAAAACCTAAGATCATACCCCAATTTCCATTAGCATGTCCACCATGAATGCAAAATTAAATAACTCAAATAAATAATGGGTAGCTAAAGAATACTTTAAAGGTAGTAAAAAGATAGCACCTCAGTGATTTCTTAGCATAATGCTAATCTTTCAAATGTGGGTAAAAATCCCATTTAGTGGGAAGGTTTGGAATCTTACATAAAAATATAACATGCATTATATATTTCTTGAATATAAGAAATTCAAGTGACCGTATCCTTACTGATATTAATATAACACAAATAAAATTATAATGAACATTTTAAAACAAAAAGCAGTTCATTTCTAGTTAACATATTGAAATAACTGATATTCAAATTCTAACTATTATAGCACAGACATATCAATGGAGTTTATGTATATATACATGCTTCAAAGTAGAATTTGCTTTGGGGCTAGTACTTTTTATTCTAACCCACAGTATTTATGACTCATTTCAGTTGTTTTTACTAAGAAATCAGGAGATAAATTTCTGACTCTTGGATCAGTCAGAAAATAACTAAAAGTTATTTTTCTGTAAATTCAGTAAGAAGCTATTCTAAAATTGTTGCTTATCTATTTCTCTAAATGAAATCTCAGATAGTAATCTTGTCTCCTAATTAAAGGAAGACATTATAACCCTCTAATTCCTATTTTAACTAGAAGAGCCACATCATTATTTTTAATTGTTTCTTCTGTATTTGGTACCTTAAAAAAATGTTAGTAATACTACTTTCTGCAAAACACAAAACAGCATGAAAAGTAACCAGTTACTACTGGCATTCAGATTTTGAAGATATACCTTTATGATGAAATAAGTCATGAAACAAAATGTTCAGAAGAACTGTCAGTAACTATTTAAAAATCAGATTTATGATCCTCTTTAAATATTTGTTAAAGCGATGCTGGTTTACATCAAAGTGCTCCTAGTGAGGAGAAATGATGTACTATATTGAAAAAATAAGACCTCATCAGGGGTCTTAACTCGGCTCTGAACAACCTTAAAAGCCAAAAGATCTGCACCATATGTTCTCAAGGTCATTACCATGGGACGCCTTGTAAAAACATCTTTTGGTATTATTGATAATAAAAGCACCTTGAATTGGATTCTAGATGGACATGTGCTATAAGCAAAGATACTTCTCTGAAGCCAAAAATCTGATGCTGCTGAAGTGTCCACTTTCGACTACGAGAGCTTAATGTAGCTGATCTAAAATCATTTCCTTAGTCCTACAGAATTTTCTTGATCTCTTAACATTTTAAAATAGTGACCTGGCACTAGTTTAGGTCTGAAAGTGTTCATCATTCGGTCGTGTCTGACTCTTTGTGACCTCGTGAACTGTAGCCCGCCAGGCTCCTCTGTCCATGGAATTTTCTGGGCAAGAATATCGGAGTGGGTTGCCATTTCATTATCCAGGGGATCTTCCCAACCCAGGGATTAAACCCAGGTCTCCTGCATTGCGGGTAGATTCTTCACCTCTGAGCCAGCAGGGAAGCCCATATAGTTTAGGCCTATAAAAACATAACTCTCACAAGTTACTCCAAAACATGATAACTAGCACAAAATTAGTACGTATCTTTTTAAAAAAGCCTTTGGATAATAACTCTAATGCATCAGGCTGCAGAGGACCCAAAGGGCACTCTAAATGACGGAATGATGGACATTATTTAGTGATGGTAAATGAGAATTATTTCCTTAAAAGCCAATATCAATTTTACCAATTTTAAGTAGAACATAACATGAAATTATTTCATGAAATATAGTCTTGTTCTGTGCTCTCTTGACACCAGTCCCAACAGAAAGCTTCCAGTCTTTTTGCTGTTTCTTGACTGATGAGACATTCATCCTTTAATTCCCTGATTGTCTTCCTCAATGATTTTTGGAAACGTTTTTCTCGGTCTAGAACATTCTGCAGAATTCTCTTGGTATCCTCTAGCTCGCTGATCACATGATCGAGTTTATGCTTAAGTTTCTTTGGACTGTCCATCACACTGTAGCTATGTTCCTAAAAACATAAACACCAAGTTATTAAACCAGACAGATCAGCAGTTAGATAAAAAAATTATAACTAGGCCTCAGTTATTTCTCCAAATACTATGCTTAGAGAACATTTTTAAGTTGGTGATACTAAGAGGTTCAAAGACCACAGGGAGAGGACAGGGATATTTCAGGTGCCTAGAGTCCCCATCTTTGTCTAAGGTCTGGCATACACAAGGAGGGCAGAATCCTGTAGGTGGAAGGCCTTCTCACCTGGAGGTAGGCATCTGCTTATGAACAAACAGCATGACACTCACAATGACCATGACAGTTTTGGTCCCTAAGTGTGGGCTGCTAAGTTTAAGTTTTATCTATCAAAAAAAACCTTACATTTTTAACCTTTTAACTGAATTGCTTTATTTGATGAATATTTCACTTTATAAGGGATGACAGGAAAGCACTGAAGCAGGTCCTCAGGCTGGGTGTTAGGGATTTAGAGAGGACTCTGGTCTTGGATTTATAAGGGGATAATTTAAGCGCTCTGTATTTATTTTGGCTATGGTATGTTTGTTGGGTATACTTTTTTCATTCAAAAACACCACTGACATATAAACATAAAATAATTTTGAGAAGCTGTTACTTAAAATTAGTGAAAATGACTTTGCTTTCAGCCAAGATGAAATAAGAGACTGGATTGACAAAAAAACCCCAGGATTTCCCTGATGGTAAAAGGATATCTGCCTGCCAAGGCAGGAGACTGGAAAGAGTTCGCATGCTGTGGAGCAACTAAGCCCGTGTGTCATAACCACTGAGCCTGCACTCTAGGGCCTGCAAGCCGCAACTACTGAGTCTGAATGCTGCAACTACTGAAGCCCACGTGCCCTAGAGCCTGTGTTCTGCAACAAGAGAGAAGCCACCACAGTGAGGCCAGTGCACTACAATGAAGAGTAGCCCCTGCTCACTGCAACTAGAGAAAGCCCGTGTGTGGCGACGAAGATGCAGTAAGACCTCAACACACAGCCAAAAGGTATAAAAAAGTTTTGCACATAAGGATATCAGGCAAGGAAGGCAGAGATTGCAGAGAGATGGGAAGCAAAGAGATGAGCCTTATGAATGCCCAACTTACTGCCTTGAGAGAGTTCTAGGCCTCAGTGCAAGGAGAGGAAACCCAGGCAGAGCCGGTTAGACAGAGTTGAGGAGGTAGTGCAAAGTATTTGGGGAGACCAAGGTGCCTACAGTTTACAGAACAAAGTATCAATAGTAGAGAGGAGAACCTAGAGATCTTCAGAAGCTCCCTGTCAAGTATTGCCCTGAGTAAGATCAGAATATGTGTGTAGGAAACTGCTCAAGGCTGAGGGAACAGTGGCCAGAAAAGATCAGGAGTACCCTGAGCTCACAGATTTTACTCCCACCAGCCAGTACCAGAAGAGTACATAGAAGAGTCTTGCCTCAGTGGTGGAGAACAAACAGCCTGAGACAGAGCACTGTTCTGGTCCTGCCTTAAAAAAAAAAAAGCCTGAAAGAGCCAAATTGTTTCCAAATAACTACACCTCATAACAAAGCTCAAGCATATAGGACACAAAAATATCTAGCATCTGGTAAAGTAAAATCCACAGTATTTGGCACAGAAAATTTACCAGGCATGCAAAACAGCAGAAAATATGAGCCATAATAACAGAGAAACCAATCCACAGAAACCAACCCAGAACTAGCAAATGTTAGAATCAGTAGACAAGGATATTAATGAAATTATTAAAACTGTATCATATATGTTAGAAAGTTAAGCAGAGACATGTAAGATATAAAAAAAGAATCAAATAGGACACCTGGACTTAAAAATTACTATGTGTGAGGTGAAAAATATATTAAAGAGAACTAATGGCAGATTAGAAATTTCAGAAGATTGGTGAAGGTGAAGATACAGCAACAGGAATGATCCAGAATGGACTACAGAGAGAAAAGGGAATATTTAAAAAACAAAAAAATGAACAGAGCGTGAGTGAGAGGTGGCACAACTTCCGACAACGCAGTATACATGTCATTAGACTCCCCCAAGGAAAAGGAAGAAAAGTTGAGGAAGAAATATTTGAAGAAATCATGACCAAAATTTTTCCAAGTCTGATGAAAACTATAAACTCACAGATAGAGAAACAATAAATCCCAAGCATAAGAAACATGAACAAAGCTAAACTATGGTATAATCAAATTATTTAAAACCATTAGCAAAGAAAAAAGATAAGAATGAGAGTAGATTTTTGATTAGCAAGCATGCAAATGAGAATATAGTGGAGCAACATCTTAAAAAAACTAAAAACAACAAAGTCCCAAACTGTCAACCCAGAATTTGTCAATATCTTTCAAAAATGAAGACTAAATAATGATTGTTCAGATTTTTCCAGACTAAATAATGACTATTTAGAAGACTAAGTAATGATTTTATAAAAGCTGAAAGAATTTATCACCTGCATAGCTGCACTGTAAGGAGTATTAAAGTTAAGTCCTTCAGACAGAATGATACCAGATGGAAATATGGATTTACACAAAGGAATGAAAAGCCCTGCAGTGGCAACTACATGGGTAGCATATACCTTTTTTTCTTATTATTTAAATCTTTTAAAAAGATAATTTACAGCTTAAACAAAAATTATATCAATGTAATGTGTGGTTCATAGCATATGTACAGTGAAATGTATGACAGCTGTAGCAAAAAGGCTGGAGAAGAGAAATAAAAGTATACTATGGTAAGATATGTATATTATACACTAAGTGGAATAATTTCACTTATCATGTAGCCTGTGGCAAGTTAAACATGGATGCTATAGACCCAAAAGCAATTAACAAAGAGTTATGGTGAATGAATCAAAAAAAGGAGTTAAGATGGAATTATAAAGGAATTTAATTAATTAAAGGCAGAAAAAGGAGAAAAAGAACAAAGAATAAATGGAATAGGAAATAAGCATGATGACAGATTTAAACCAAACCATATCCTATTAGATAATTTGATATAAAGTAAGGATAATCACATTAGATTATTATTATAGTTTAAATAATCCAAATAAAAGGCAGAAATTATATATAGAAAAGATTAGTGATTATAAATAACAAAGTTATATTAAAAAATCAAGACCCAAAAGTACATGCTGCCAAGAAAAAACACACTTTAAAAATAAAAAGACACAAATAGGTTGAAACTAAAGGTTTCAACTAGGATAACACTAATGACAGAGAACTACGGTATATGCAGAGTACATCACGAGAAACGCTGGGCTGGAGGAAGCACAAGCTGGAATCAAGATTGCCAGGAGAAATATCAATAACCTCAGATATGCAGATGACACCACCCTTATGGCAGAAAGTGAAGAGGAACTAAAAAGCCTCTTGATGAAAGTGAAAGAGGAGAGTGAAAAAGTTGGCTTAAAGCTCAACATTCAGAAAACTAAGATCATGGCCTCTGGTCCCATCACTTCATGGGAAATAGATGGTGAGACAGTGGAAACAGTGTCAGACTTTATTTTTTTGGGCTCAAAAATCACTGCAGATGGTGATTACAGCCATGAAATTAAAAGACGCTTACTCCTTGGAAGGAAAGTTATGACCAACCTAGATAGCATATTAAAAAGCAGAGACATTACTTTGCCAACAAAGGTCCGTCTAGTCAAGGCTATGGTTTTTCCAGTAGTCATGTATGGATTTGAGAGTTGACTGTGAAGAAAGCTGAGTGCGGAAAAATTGATGCTTTTGAACTGTGGTGTTGGAGAAGACTCTTGAGAGTCCCTTGGACTGCAAGGAGATCAAACCAGTCCATCCTAAAGGAGATCAGTCCTGGGTGTTCATTGGAAGGACTGATGCTGAAGCTGAAACTCCAATACTTTGGCCACCTCATGGGAAGAGCTGACTCATTGGAAAAGACCCTGATGCTGGGAGGAATTGGGGTCAGGAGGAGTAGGGGATGACAGAGGATGAGATGGTTAGATGGCATCACCGACTTGATGGGCATGAGTTTGAGTCAACTCTGGGAGTTGGTCATGGACAGGGAGGCCTGGCGTGCTGCGATTCATGGGGTCGCAAAGAGTCGGACATGACTGAGAGACTGAACTGACTCACTGACGGTGGGTATATTACTATCAGACAAAGAAGATTTCAGAGCAAAGAATATTACCAGGCATAAAGAAGGCCATTTCTTAATAATAAAGGGGTTAATTTATCAAGACATAAGTATTTTCTTTTCCAATGGTTTTGAATAATTTGATTATGATGTAGCCTAGTTTAGCTTTCTTCATGTTTCTTGTGCTTGGGATTGCTGAGCTTTTTATCTGTGGGTTTATAGTTTTTATCAAACCTGGAAAAATTTTGGCCATGATTTCTTCAAATATTCCCCTCTCTTTCAACTTTTCTTCCTTTTCCTTTGGAGAGTCTAATTGCATGTATATTGGGCTATCTGAAGTTGTACCACTTCTCAATGATGCTCTGTTCATGTTTTTCATTTTTTAAATATTCCCTTTTCTCTTTGTATTCCATTCTGGATAGTCCCATTGCTATATCTTCACCTTCACTAATCTTTTCTTCTGAAATATCTAACATGCCATTCAGTTCAGTTCAGTCACTCAGTTGTGTCCGACTCTTTGCAACCCCATGGACTGCAGCACGCCAGGCCTCCCTGTCGGTCGCCAACTCCCAAAGTTTACTCAAACTCATGTCCATCGAGTTGGTGATGCCATCCAACCATCTCATCCTCTGTCGTCCCCCTTTCCCCCTGCCTTCAAACATGCCATTAATTCTCTCCAATGTATTTTTCAACTCACATGTTGTATGTTTTTTTCTAATTCTTAGTTTTGCTTATATGAGATGATAGATGTTCATCTAAACTTACTGTGATGATCACTTCATGATCAATGTTAATTATATCATTACTGTACACTTTAAACTTATACAGTGGTGTATGTCAATTATATCTGAATAAAACTGAAAGCATAAAATAGAAAGGTACTTCCTCAGTCTGATAAAGGGCAATTATGAAAAATCCACAGTTAACATCATATAAATATCTTCAATGGTGAAAGACTGATGCCTTCCTCCTAAAATCAGGAGCAAAGCATAATGATCAGTTCTCAGTACTTCTATTCAGTATACCCTTAGAGGTTCAAGGTAGTGCAATAAAGCAAGAAAAAGAAATGAAAGATATTTACATTGGAAAAGAAGAATTAAAACTGTCTTTAATGACAGACATCATGATTATTTTTGTAGAAAACCTGACAGTCTTTACGAAAAAGCTTTCATAATTAACATGTGAGTTTAGCAAGTTTGACAGATACAAGATTCATATACAAAGGTCAATTTATTTCCATATACTAACAGTAATTAAAACAATGCCATTTATAATAGCATCCAAACATACAAAATACTTAGGGATAAATCTGACAAAACAAATGAAAGACTATACACTGAAAATGACAAAATCCTGCTAAGAAAATTTAAAAGTTTAAATATATGAAGTGATGAGCTAGAAGACTTAAAATAGTCTTATTAAGATGTCAATTCTTCTCAAATGGATCTGTAGATTCAACAGAATCCCAGTCAAAACTCTAGCAGGAATTTTGTAGAAATTTATCAAAGTGATTCTAAAATTCATATAAAAATGCAAAGGACCAAGACTATCCAAAACAACTTTGAAAAAGAACAAAGTTGGAATATTTAACACTGATAAAACACTGCCTGATTTTAAGCATTATTATAAAGCTATATATATATATATAGAGAGAGAGAGAGTAATTAAGATAGGAAAACAGATCTGAATTCCAGGGCCTGATTCTAACATGAAAAAGCAATCAGATGAATAAATAAATGCAAGCTTCAATACTGTGTGTGTATGACAGTCCTTTAAGAAAACCTAAAGACATAACTATTTTTAAAATTAGATATTTCCACATAGAACCTACAACACCAATATCTAAAGGGAGGAATTATTTATTGTATTTTATTGGTTGACATTACTTTGCCAACAAAGGTCTGTCTAGTCAAAGCTATGGTTTTTCTAGTAGTCAAGTATGGATATGAGAGTCGAACCATAAAGAAAGCTGAGCACCGAAGAATTGATGCTTTTGAACCATGGTGTTGGAGAAGACTCTGGAGAGTCCCTTGGACTACAAGGAGATCCAACCAGTCCATCCTAAAGATCATCAGTCCTGAGTGTTCATTGGAAGGACTGATGCTGAAGCTGAAACTCCAATACTTTGGCCACCTCATGGGAAGAGTTGACTCGTTGGAAAAGACCCTGATGCTGGCAAAGACTGAAGGCAGGAGGAGAAGGGGACGACAGAGGATGAGACAGTTGGATGGTATCACTAACTTGAAGGACATCAGTTTGATCAAGTTCTGGGAGTTGTGATGGACAGGCATACTGGTGTGCTGCAGTCCATGGGGTCACAGAGTCGGACATGACTGAGCAACTGAACTAAACTGAACTGATTGGTTGAAATATTTTTTGAAAGCATTCTTTGAATTAAGTATGTATATATAAATTATAATGGCCCTTGGAAGCAATATTACTTTTGGTTATTACATATTAAAAACATCTCAAAAACCTGAACTCCCAGTTTTTCAATAAGATTTTGAAAAGCTTAATCCTAATGGAGAGGGCATGCTCATCTTAAAAATATCAACATTAGCCCAGTAAGTAATTTTACTTACAAAAATGAACTGGGACTGGAATTCTTCAACACACGAGGAAGCATCAACAAGCTTGTGATTGTGGTTTGTAACTGGAAGGGCTTTGAGGGTGAAGTTTTTCCTACAAGGAAGCTTTTCTCTTTTCCCCTGTTAAGAATAGTTAATTGTTAATCAATCATTGTAGATATTTCTGTCCTTTTGTAAATTTTTAACCTTCTTAACTTTTTGTAGTAAAATTATTATTTTTTTATGGAAATTGCTTTTAAAAGTCAGTAAAATTTAAATTCATTGAGATTACTTTAAAGGAACTTCCCTAAAATAACTTTCAAGTTTACCTGGAAACATGAATTTTCCTTTAAAAAAAAAAAGAATGATAATGAGGGAAGATATATGATATATCCTACAAGGTATTAAAAATATCCTACAAGGTAACAATATTTAAGATAGTGTTCTGTTCTTTTGGCTTCCCAGATGGTTCAGTGGTAAGGAATCTGCCTGCCAAGCTGGAGGCACAGGAGATATGGGTTCTAGCCTTGGGTCAGAAGACTATTCTCTAAGAAAAATATGAATAGATCATGTAGATAAGAGCCTTCAGGATAAAAAATGGCATTCTGAATAAGTGGAGAAAGGCTATAAATCATGAAAAATGAACTAATTATGAAAAAGTTATATCCTTTATGTACAGTAAATCACAATGAATTTATATATAATGAAAATTCATGTAAGAATGAAAACAATGAGGAAGTAGAAAAATACATGGGAAATATTTATAAAATCTTAAATCAGACAGCACAAGAGAAAATATAGGGACTACTTAAAAAAATGTATTTCACACAAAACAAACGAACACCATAATTAGAACTAAAGACAAAGAACAAAAAGTAACTACAACATAGTTAAATGATTCCTATCCTCAATATCTATTGTTGTTACAAAACAGCTTAGAAAAAGATAAAACTGGAAGACTTTAATAAGTTATTCACAAAAGTAAAACTGTCTAATGAACACAGGAAATAATGCATAAATGCACTAATATTCAAAGATAAATTAAAAGAATAAGATGCCACCTATGCGTATCAATTTCAGCAAAGGTTAAAAACACAACTTACACTGAGGATTAGGAGGGACAGACACTTTTACACATAACTATTAGTAGGGCAGTAGACTGATACAAACTTTATGATGGGCTTTTGAGAGGTTTGTATCAAAAGCAAAAAATGACTTTAAAATGTGTGTAACTTTTGATCTAGCTATTTATTTCCAGGAAATTAGTTTGGGGAAATAAGGATATGTACATAGATTCAGCTACAATAATATTCATTATAATGCTTTTTAAAACAGTGAAAGATGATAATCTATATTCAATGGTAAGGATTGATTACATAAAGTATTTATTGTCCACACATAGGATCAACCACTATATGGTCTTTAAAAATGTTCTGTAAAGAACAGACTTTTGAACTCTGTGGGAGAAGGTGAGGGTGGGATGTTTCAAAAGAACAGCATGTATGTTATCTATAGTGAAACAGATCACCAGCCCTGGTGGGATGCATGAGACAAGTGCTCGGGCCTGGTGCACTGGGAAGACCCAGAGGAATCAGGTGGAGAGGGAGGTGGGAGGGGGGATCGGGATGGGGAACACATGTAACTCCATGGCTGATTCATGTCAATGTATGACAAAACCCACTGCAATGTTGTGAAGTAATTAGCCTCCAACTAATAAAAATAAATGAAAAAAAAATGTTCTGTAAAGATGATATCACTAAATATGAGGAAGGATATAGAATCATAGGAACTCTCATAAGCCAATGGTGGGGGTATAAGTTGGCAAAACCACTTTGGAAAACTATGGTGATATCTACTCAAGCTGATCCTAGGATCCAGCAATTCCATTTCTAACAGAAATGTACATATACTCTGTAGAAATGTGTACATTTAAGTGCATCAAAAGGCATGGACAAAAATGTAGTTGTAACAGCTCCAAAGTGAAAATCCAATGTTCACCAACAGTAGAATAGAAATTATAGTTTATTTATACAATGTGCTGAAGAAGTGATGTTTTTGAACTGTGGTGCTAGAGAAGACTCTTGAGAGTCTCTTGGACTGCAAGGAGATCAAACTAGTCAATTCTAAAGTAAATCAACCCTGAATATTCATTGGAAGGACTGATGCTGAGGCTGAAGTTCCAATACTTTGGCCACTTGATGTGAAGAGCTGACTCACTGGAAAAGACCCTGATGCTGGGAAAGATTGAGGGCAGGAGGAGAAGGGAGCAGCAAAACATGAGATGACTGGATGGCATCACCAACTCAATGGATATGAGTTTGAGCAAACTCTGGGAAATGGTGAAGGACAGGGAAGCCTGGTGCACTGAAGTTCTTGAGGTCACAAAAAGTTGGACATGACTTAGCACTGAACAACAACAGATGCAATAAAATATTATAGTGCAAAGAAAATACATGGACTAGTACCACATGCTGCGAT
The DNA here is from genome assembly GCF_910594005.1 of Cervus elaphus. Lineage (NCBI taxonomy): Eukaryota > Metazoa > Chordata > Mammalia > Artiodactyla > Cervidae > Cervus > Cervus elaphus. Next base: position 25,774,947 of record NC_057820.1, read on the forward strand.
GTGGATGAATCACAAGAAAATGTTGAGGGAAAGCAGCCACAGTACAGAGTATGTACTATATGACTCCATTTACAATAACTGACAGGGATAAAAGTCAGGATAGTGGTACTTTCGAGGGTGTAGGGACTGGGAAAGAGCATGAGGGAAGCTTCTGGGGCATTGATAACTTTCTCCATCTTGGTCTGAGAGGAGATACATGAGTATATTCACTTTATGAAAGTCCAATGGTCTATACACTTATGTGTGCATTTGTTATATGTATGTTGACTTCAGTATAAAGTTTAGTTAAAAAAAAACTGATGTTCTATATAGGTTTCTCTTAAAAATGTGATCCATTGAGCTGCAACACAATCATGCAGGGTGCCTATTAGAAAATTCAGATCCTAGACTCCAAAGCAAACTTGCTGAATCAAATTCTTTGGGAGAAGGGGTTAGGATTCTGCATTTTAAGCCAAGCTCCCTGGAAAATATTTAGGTAGACTAAATTTGAAAGCCACTGTTGTAGAAAAATATTTAACATCATGGAAAATATTATAATAGTTAAGAGTGAACTTTGGAGCTAAAATACCTGGGTTTAAATCCAGCCTCTGCCATTTAACAGCAGTGTGACTTGGGGAATGTATTCCAGCTTTCTGGGTCCAAATTTTCTCAAGTGGTCAAATGAGAATAAGATTATTTAACTCTTATGGTAGTTTGGGGGACTAAAAAGAGTCAAAATATATGTAAAGTGCTTAGATTAGTGCCTGGCACACAGTAAGCACTGTATGAATGTTAAAAAAAAAAAAGAGCAAAGCAAATAATAAAAAGGATATACAATATAATTCTATTCTGTAAGAATATATAAATATAGATGAATTTATATACAAATATACACATACAAATGATAGAAAAGATCCACATAGAGTGTTAACAGTGTTACTTCTGGATTCTATGATTTCCTTGTTATTAGGAAATAACTTTTGGAAGTTAGTAATTTATTGTTTATTTGACTTATTATGTCCATATTTCTTAAGGTCCGCTTAACATTACAGATGACACCATGGTATAGGAAACAAACCCTTTAGAGCAAATTGCAGAAGATACTGTACATTTCTTAATATGGAAGACACTGAGTCAGTTTCCACTTTATAACTCAAGTACTGAGATACGAACATCTGCAAATGTGACTAAAGACCCTATGGGAGTAGACATCTTCTGAACTACTTCTTCTGTTTCCAGCTGTCAGGAAGGAGATAACTTTCAACGGAGGTTCATTCCTACTGGTGTGGGAACCCACAGGCTCTCCCTGAATTTTCCACATTGGAATCAGTCAGTCTCTAGAGTTTCTGCAAGTGAGTACATGTTCAGGTATACGAAGTCAAGAGAGATACTGCGGGTGAAGCAGCTCATTGGTGGCACTAAAATCATTGAGAAAAGCCACAGAATACAACTAGAGTTTCCTTAAACAACCCTTTTATTTTTTTTTACCTCTTCTTTCTCTCTCTTCTTAATTTTTGGTTTTCTACCTTCCAGTTCTACCTAGGCTTTAAGTGTGAATGTATGTGGCTCTCAAAGTATACTTTGTGTCTATTGCAGCTCTGCTCTTGACTTTTGCTCCAGTGTGAGGAGCACTGCCAGCTTGGAACTTCAGGAACTCTAACATTCCTCCAAATTTTAGACCCAAATCTTGAGCTATACTAACTCAAGTTTGCTTCACCAAACCTTAGTATGGTTCAGATATTAACATTTCTGAGGAGCTATTGGTAAAACACTCTTACTATTCATTACAAAAGCTTACACAGCAGTTTACAAATCTAAAAAAACTTAAAAGAATGGTTTTCAAATTAATAAGCAAACAGTAAAAAATGGCAGCAAGTGTGGTGAAGGTTCTTAAATAGTTCATAAAAAGTGAGTAATGATGGTAAGCAGCATCTGATAAACAAACCTGTAAGCGAGATATGGAATCAAAAATAGAAGGTATGACTCCAGGTTTCAGTTTAATATTTGGAGCACTTCTGTCAAAATCTGTCTTCTTAAAGTGTCTTGAACACAGCACATCTCCTTTTTTAGGCTCCCAAATGCCTGCAGCATTCACATTACGTCTTTTCATTGCTAATACCCATTTTCTTTTGATGTTTTCATCTGTGGGGAATCTAGAAAAACATACATACAGTATTTTAAAATTAAACACATATACTTGAATTAAAAGGCTGTGCCTAAATTGATTCTTTAACTGGTTTGTTATTACTCTTGGGAACTGGAATATTTAGGAAACCACTGCGATTTACGGCTTTATAACTTTCAGTTTTAATACTCAGATTTTTGTACCAAAATGCTGCAGGCAAATAGCCCTCATTTAATTCTCTCTCATATTATAAAGAAGAAAAGCTTCCAAAGGCATTTAATACCTTAGAGTAAAATTCACAACTGAAGGTTTTTCTTCATCTATAGATGATGAAGATTATCACTTGGGCCTTTTCCTATCTGATGAATTTATCCCAGATGAACAGAGACACTTGTAGTTCCATTCTTCTATCAGCATCAAAAAGTAGTTTAGTACAACATTTAATACAAAACAAGGGTATAAATGCTTAGTGAATGAATGCAGAGAACTCCTGCGGAGTTTGGAATTTTGGAGATCAGAACGATTTTGAGATCTGGAGGTTAATAGCCATATCTTTTACAATTTTCCAAGCTGGTTCAAGTCCTTTTTGGAATAAAGTGGGGTACATGTGTTCATTTTTCATTTCCTTAAACTTAGCAAAGTAGTTAGCAGATGCTTTCTCTGGCACATAGCACAATGCCTGGCACAAAAGCAACAAAATAAAACTTCAGCAAATGAATAATTATTAAACTTTATTGCTCCTTCTTTCCTATACTGTCAGAAGAATGACTAAAATACTAAATTAGGACCATCTTAATTTATCTGCAGTACAGCTAAACTTGGTCTGAAATTGTAATTTATACCTTTTTCTCTGTAACATAAGCCTGATCTATTTTTAAACATCAACATAAACATAAGCTTGATTTATTTCTAAAGGACAGAATATATTTGAGCAAAGATCCTTGATGTGGATTGTAAACTACATGTAAACAACACAATTTCTTTGAAGGTATGTTAAAATACAAAATAGTACTATTAGCAAAAAGG